>NC_063271.1:2814643-3118572 GCF_910591885.1 Bombus terrestris | reverse complement strand
ACCGAAATAATTCATCGCTTTAACACTGTTATTTCTGTTGCATTTTCCTTTCTTCTGGAATAAATGAAATTAACGCGTGATATCGTCATAAAAATAATGGTTGCGTCGTTAATTTTGTCGATCCAGTGCTTTCTTTCCCGTAACAGTTATAATCGACGCGTTGCAGGATATTTATAACAATTTCAAAGGTCCTTCACATACATGACACGTAACATGAATATGAATCGCTTCCTCGCAAAACTTTCACAGAACTTTTTCCCGCTTGTTTCACATGTTTGAATAATATTTGCAAAAATATACAACACTGGGTCAATTACACGAGCTCACGCGAGTCTCTTTGTAAATGTTGCAATTAAATTGTCACGCTTTGAATCGTTTCGCCTCGAGTTAAATTGGACTCGGATCCCTCGTGTGAATCGCAGCCCATTTAACGCTAAACCGTTGCTCGTGGCTATTTCGATGGCTGAGTTTCTTGGTCAAGGTCGACGAGTCTAGATTCCCAAATAATTAAGAATACCTCGTGACTACTCTTTTCGCGTTAAATCTCTCTTATTGAAAGAAAAAAAGAAAAAGAGATATAGCGTACCGTTAAAAAAGAAAGACACATAAATACACAAAACTATAAAAGGGAAACATAAAAAAGACCGTGTGTCTTATTTTTCAACGGTAACAAACGACCAGTTATATGCTTTCAGACAAATCGTAGTAACAAAAATCCTATTTTATCCTGGCCGCGGCAAGCATAGAAATTCGCGGCAGCAAAAATGGAGTAAAACTCAGTCGCTGTCGCGTGCACAACTTCCATCAAAGCCCTGTTACAGCATCGAAAACTGGGAAACAATCCACCCTCGTGTTCCCTCGATATTTCGTTGTCAGAATAAAGCGTGGGATGTTTACGCCAGAAAACTGCTGCAACTACAGCCCAGCGAGAGATCGACATCGCGATGAAGCTCACGCAGCCTCTGCTTATCGAGTCATTTTTCGCCCACGGAATTCCCGATGCGCTCACGTACAACCACCGTAAGATGCATAAACTTTCCAAATTGCGTCTGTCTATTAATACAGGTGGCGTGTATTCGAGTACATTTGCGACCGCAACCAACGCCACGCCGTGCTTTGATCACTCGCTTTCGTAACTCCCCGCTCCGCAAACGCCGGCGAAGTGCATTAACCGGATGAAACGGAATTTCCGAGTGTTACGTCGCGGTCCGCCCGCAACCGCCGTGTCCTTATCGCGAAAGTAACAACCTGAAATCGCGAAATATTTCAATTTTACGAATCTGTGTTTGACGTTTGTCCGTACGTTTTTGGTTAATATTGCAAAAAGATGTGCTGTTTTACGTGTCAAAACGATGGAACCTAGTTCTTGGAAGATTCGATAATCTCGGATCTTTGAACGATAGAAGGATAGGATCGACGAGTAATCAGAAATACGTACAAGGAAACGAATAAACGCGAACTGGGCGCTAGTAGTTGACACATATTGGATTGGCAACTAAGTGATTGCGGATTTTGTCATTAGGTGGTATTTGTTGAGGTTATTAGATGTATAAAGAGTGAAAAACGCGTGGATAGTGTAAGGTACAAAATATATATATATTGAATAGAGAAGTGTAATAATAAGTAGGAATAGAATTTGAGCTGGTCCAGATCCGCACGCTAGCAGTGTCACCTTATAACTGAAAAACCCCGAAGCCAACGTCGCCTGTCTATCGTTTATGGTCTGCCTTCATGCTAGTCTTTTGTCTATATGCTGTCGATGGCTTCAACGCTTGAAAAAACTAACAAGACCACATGTAGAGTTTTCGTAGAAGTGGTGACCGCTTCAACAGTATTGACAATATCCGCAATCACTTAATTACCAACCCAATACAACGCTAGTGTCGCGTCATCGATCGCTATGACGTTCAATTGATCGAAAACTTTCAAATTGTATCGTAGATCATACGATTGATAGAAAACTAAAGTTTGCGCGTTTCGAGCGAAATATTTGAGACATTTTTGAAGGAACAAAGAAGAATTTCTCCAGGGGAAAGCATATGTCCTAATCTAACAGCTACAGAGTAATTTTTGTCTGGTATGGTCAAATATATCGTGCCACGTAGCTTTTGCAAAAGATTGATAAAATAGTATTCAGCGTCCGAGGAATAAATCTTCTTTTTGAGGATTTAATTTACGACCGTACTATATTGTTTTCACGTAGTATATACATGCGTAGTTGGGATCTGACGATCCGAGATTGGCATGATTTAAAAATAACAGGCACGGGAAAACAACGCGGTGTCCTATGAAAGCATCGACGCCGGTGGTAGATTATTTTTAACGGGTTAGAAGGTTTTGTTGCTTCATGGTCTATCAATATTCTATGTGTAATCGCTGGATAACGGAAGCTGTATACGATAGGAAAAACGTAGCGATAAAAATTCAACGACACGAATTTATAAAATGGGAATGCCCTTCCACCTTTTTTATTTGCATTTTAGCTCGGTATAAACGATTATCGACGCGTCAAATTATTTCCTATCAATCGTATGTTTTGATACATTTTCCACAAACTATTGGAAAAGCGGCGACAAACAGTGAATCATGTTTCAAATATATATAAATATGTATAAAAACGTATGTACGATATAATTTGCGTTAGTTGAAACGTTGAACACATTTACAAAAACTATTTTTCGACACTAAAGAATAAATTTCTGGAGATCTGGTGTACGTGTACGTCCAATGATCGTGAAAAATAGGTACTCGCGCAATGAAACATAACATCAAAACGACAATAAAAATTGATTCATGGCATTTACCTAGAAAGTTAAGAAAAGCATAAATCTTGTTATTTTGCAGACATACTGTGTCTTTTGATGGCCACGGTAGCTATAATTTCACGGTTGCGCATTTTATCGTAGACTTGCCGAATACAGAGAACATTGAATGTAAAATGGGAGTTGGCCGCGGTCGCGGAACCATCGGAAACGAATAAAGTTACTCGAAGAATTTTCCGCCTCTGCTGACTTCGCCGAGAAAGTAACAACATCACTGCAGGAAGTTAGTCCGATTTTTCGATGGAAATGTTTAAACGGGATAATAAATATCTCTGGGCAACTACGTGACCCGTCTTCAGAACGAGCAGTCCGGTCCATCCTTTCAACCAATCTTGTCACCCACTTCGTTCTCTCTTTCTTTTGTCCTTGCGCTCCTTCTTCCGTTTTCGTGCCAGCCACTTCCTTCCTTTCCTTCCCTCCTTTTCTTTCCTTTTTTCTTTTTTCAGCTAACCAGTGGCGCACGTTTTCTTCGACCACCCTCACCCCGTTCGTCGTTTGAATTTTAATCCTGTCCCTGGGACGTTCAATTGTCGAACGTCACGAGACTTTCTTCGCGGTTTCTCACGGCGAGTGTTTCTGTTTCGCCAAGCTGGGACCTGTTCCGATTCTAAGCGCGAACTTTAAAACGCTTGCCGGGGTTTCCATTTTCGATTACTTTTCCGCAGTTTTTTCAAGCCGATCCAGTTAACGCTCGACAACTTTATTATCGTTTCTCGTTCGCGAGATTCATCAGAGTAATTGTTACAGTTTGAAGAGAAAACACCGTATATTTCGTAATTTCTCGAGGGGAAGGAATTAAATTACTCACTCCACGAAGCACTCTCCTTTGGTGACTGTTCTGACCTAACCTCCCTCCAGTTTTCTAAACTTTTGTCGTACCTTTTTCTTTCTCGCCGTATAGCTCGCGCTTTTTCTCCCTGATACTTTTGTCATCCTCCTCGTCTCCTCGCCTAGAACAACGAGGAGAATGTTAATCCGAAAATTGCCGATCTCGACACCTTCTTTCGTTTCGCCTTTCTCTCTTTCTCACCGCGTCAGCTTTATTTCTCACGCGCGAACACAGACTCGTGAATATTTTGCTCGACCGATTGAATATGGAATTTCCTCTGTTGCTCTGAATATTCGATTGGATTCCGCGTAACTCACCTGATATCCCCCTTTGTTCACGCTTTTTATAATGACGACGGCCTTTTCCCTGCCGACGTTCGCGAAACAACGAATCCAATTATGCTTGTTCTTTGATCTTTTCCCAGTGACGTCATTCGACCCTCCTCCGCCCCTCTGTTTCCCGTATCACGCGTTCACTACTTTAGGATTCGTTTGTGTTTTACGTTTTTATTGTATTATGTTATGTTCCTTTCGTTGTTCGTATTTCTTTCCCTCTTTTTACGCATGACGTTCCTCAAAGCTCGTACAGGGATCAGTATGTCTTTCATCTTATTTTCCGAGTTAGTTTATATTAATTTATATCGCGTTCATTTTCGTCTGCTGAAACCGCCACGAGTCGTTTAATTAAGTCGGACATTCTTTTATTCGGCAATTTACTTTTCGAAGCTTCCGTAATGTAGTATCGCGGACAAAAAGGCCTAAGGCATCGGTCGAACCATAAACAATGTCGCGAGAGCCGAGGCGTCGTCGGGTCCATCAATGTGTCGTCGGTCCTTTCAAGTGAATAGTTTCGTAGAAAAGGCCTGCGTGACCCTGGCCACGGGTGTTTGCGGAACACACGCGTGGTGGGGCGAAAAGAGACAAAGGGATGCTAGAGACAGAGTTAGTGAGTTAGTTAGAAGTCGTACAGAGCGTTAGTTGAGAAGTCAGAGAGAGTGAGTGCAGAGGCTGGAGAGTGTGAATGGAGGAGGCAGAGAGTATGAATCGGGAAATTGAGAGCCGAGTATGATAATAAGACGTACGACGATATTGTAATCAATTCGTTGTATCGAGTATTGCTTGTTAAACTAAAACATCGTTACTTGTCCTTACTCTAAGACCCATTAAGTTATTAAGTCATGCCATAAGTTCGTGCCGACTTTTGTGTATATATTTCATATTTTAAAGAAAAACGGGAGAAAAATGAGAAGAAGTTGTACAACGAGAGGAGGATTACATTTTTTCATGAAACTGAAAGGTATGTAAACAATCTTAACATATATAACCGCTCGAAAAATGGCACGAACCTATGAGATGATCTAATACTACAGCAATGATCGTTAATTTATTCCATTTACGTTCGCGATTGATTAAAATATTTGTTGAGTCGGGAAAAATCGCAGAACATTCGCTCGAGTGTAATCGCAGAGACGAATTAGAATCTTCAAAAATATGAAACGTCAAATGTCTACTTGGTATTCCTAAAAGGTAATTCTTCTTTACATTTGTTCTCCTATAAATTTACACCGAGTTTCGACTCACGAAAACGTTGATAATCGTGTTAATTTCAAGTTTCTTGTACTTCTCCTACAGCAATTCTTTCCTACCTGAGAATTTATTTCTGAATTTTCCCGGCGTCTCTCATCTTGATTTACACTTTTATTCTTCTTCCTAAATGTTTGTCCACCGAACATTACCATAGCTCGCAACAGTTGCATAAGAAAAATAATCGGCTCTTTCTTCTGGCTTGCCGTTTCCTTATTCTCTTCGAAACTACTTTAGCAGTATTTTCGCCAGCCCCTTTCCACTGTTTCGTAGTTCCATCATCGTAAAGCTCGACGCGAACGAAAAATTACTTCAACGCTGTATTACTTGCTCCCTCTGTTTCGTTGGCTTCTTCTATTCTTTACACCGGCTTTCTTTCTCCTTGCAACGCTGATCAAGCCTTCTAAGAAATATTCCGCATCTTCCGCCTTTCTCTCGCACCGTTACGTTTCGAGTTAATTCCAACCCTTATCTTTTAATTGCGCACGTCGTACGATGAATCTTAATTACCTCGGCCAACTATTTAATCGGTCGATTCTCCTTGATCCTCGGAGTCTAGCCAAGAGTTTCGTAGCCTCTTCTCGTTATTCCTTTTCATTACGAAAATTGCCAACACACCGCTCCTCCACCTATTTCGAATCTACATTCAGCTTTCGTTAAACACAAGATGTATTAAGTTGTCAGAAAAGTTTCTCTCGTTTTATAAGGAAATAATAGACGCACAATGTCTTTTGTTTTATATTAGTTTATCGAATTATTCACGAACGTAATAATAGAAATAGAAGGAAATGGATCATACCTAATTCAATAAAATAATATAAAACAGAAATCGTTGTTCATCTATTATCACCTTATGAAACGAAAGAAACTTTTCGGACGACCTAATAAGTTGGTAAAAAAGCACTAACTCTTTGAGTTATTCTATTTATTTCAAAGCTGCAACACGTCTAATGATGGTTAAACGATATGAAGAAACGTTGATTAATTTAATCTAAATTATTGATTACTTTAATAGTTATAGATATATCTCGGTTAAATACAACTGAAAATAAAAGATCTTCCTCCGACATTAATAAATTTTTGTCTGACCCCGAGGGATTAGTTTACCCTGTTGTTATTCTACGCTGGATCTAAGCTTCGATATATTTAACATTTTGAAAGCACAAAGCAGATATTAGTCTAAAAGCAGATACTTTGTTGCACGTGAGCCGCACTGATTAAAGCCCCGGTCCACCTTGCAACTTCTTGCAACCATCTGTGCATTTTATTCCTACGTTCTACGTTATCCTACGCAAACCCCACGAGATATTCCCTTTTCGAACTTGTGTTCTCGAAAGCGGACAGCTTTTACAAAGCCAATGCACCTCGAGAAAATGGAAAATATTCTCTACACACAGAACCGCTAGTCTCTGCCTCTTTTATCCATGTCCTCGAGAAAAACACCATCGTGCTTCTTTCCTCCTAGCGTTCTCCGCATCCCTCGCTTCTTTTTTGCTCCCTTTTCCCTTGAAATCTTATTGTTTCTTCGCCAAGTCCCCTACTCGAAGGCTAAACCCGGTGCTAGTCGAAGAAAGGCACTTGTGGCGCTCCCATTCTTCACGATTCTCCTCCTTTATTGTCTTTCTCTCGGTACTCGTCCACGGAATCGAATGAATCGAGCACGGTCCCCTTTTCGTCCCTTCGCTATCATGATTAATTAAAGCATTTTTCCTTTCTCCGTTGTGCTACGTCGGCCCTGAATACGTTTAGCATCTCTTCGCCAACTTCGCTTTGCTATTTCAACCTGTTTTTTCTTTTACCAAGCTATTCGCAGACCCTCGAACGATCATCGATATTCGCTGCATCGATTCGATACCCGCTATGAGCTTTTTCATTCTACGTCAGAGACTCTTCCCTGGCTCTCGTTTTCTAAATATCACCGTTGCCGTTCAAGATGTACGAAAGCTTGAAATTTGGTTCAACTTTTACGGATTCTACGTTGAATTCGACTTAACATTCGATCCTAATTCTTCTCAGTTTTATGTAAAACATCGTGAACATCGTTACATCGCTACAACATGGTTTACGCCATAGCTGAATCGAATAGAAATTTCTCAACGTGTTAGGTTGTCCGGAAAGTGTCTTTCTTTTACAGACACGCGTTTTACAACGACGCATCTTTACACGAACACGAAACCTAATCTGTCGAGCGTTAGTTTGATAGAGCAAAATAGATCATACGTAATTCGATAAAATAATATAAAGCGGAAAATGTTGTGCATCCATTATTCCCTTATAAAACGAAAGAAACTTTCCGGACGACCTAACAGATGCTTTACTGGTTTTAAAGATATCAAAATATTTATTTATTAGATATTCCTTATTTTTAATATACAGGGTGGTTGGTAACTGGTGGTACAAGCGGAAAGGGGGTGATTCTACGCGAAAAAAGAAGTCGAATATATAGAATAAAAATTTTTCGTTTGTGACTTTGTTTTCGAGAAAATCGACTTAGAAAATGTTCATAGAAATTTAATTAGAAGAGCAGAAGTATGTGTTCGGCAGAATGGGCAACATTTTCAGCAATTTTTGTAATAATAAATTTTATGATTACTTCATATTATTTCATTATGTATTCCCAATTTTCCGTTACAGTGAAAACAAACTTAAACTGCGATAATATCCATCGAGACAACGATCTACAGTGAGATCAGTTATAACGAGACGTGATAAAGTGCACGCGTACCGAGCTAAATTCAAAGTCGATTTTCTCGAAAACAAAGTCTCAAACGAAAAATTTTTATTCTATATTTTCGACTTCTTTTTTCTCATAGAATCATCCCCTTTCCGCTTGTACCACCAGTTACCGACCACCCTGTATATAAATATAAAATAATGAAATATTTATTTTATATTTAGATATTTCCTATTTCCACTACCTGGCCACCCATTTTTGTTCCCAACTTTGTACGCGACTGTAATAACTCGGATCGTAAATAGTTGAACACCCGGTAATCGATCTTCGTAGTTAAAGGATTAACTCAATTTTCAACGTCTAGACTGATTCAATATTTAACACAAACGCTACTTAAGCTTCAAGCAGATGAAGCGTCGATCGTTCACACGAACGATACACTGTCAGTTTCAACCTGACTCGCCATTCATCATCGGTGTGCCAAGCATCGCCGAAGCAACACGTTTCAAAGGACCTCGTGGAATACGAATGGAAAAGAGACGCTGCAGGCGTGCAATCAGCGGTTCTCAACCTAGATATAGCCAAGAGACCGATGAACGGTGAAGCGTTTTGGGCGACCCTTTGTACTCTCTTAATCATCGTCTCTTGTTTCTTTGACTCGTCTAGCCTCCGGGCTTCTTCGTTCCACTTCTCTTAAATTTCCACCATAGAACAATAGACCGTGTCCGAAAGTTGTTCAGAGAACAAACCTTTTCGGAAGAGAAATTTTCGTACGAAATAACTTTCGCACGATACGAAGGAACGCAACGTTAGGGTTCAGCGTTATATTCGACTTCCTTCCTCTCCTAGAGGAGAACAGAGAAATAAATGTTATGTCCGAAAAGCAGCAGCTGTCCTGACCATGATGTAAACCGCGCGATCAAGACCCTGACAAAAAGAAAGAGAAACTGTTGTACGAAAGACAACAATGGCGTGGCAGAAGTCATCGAAAGAAAGTGTCCGAAGAGAATATCTAGATCGTCGTAATCTCAGCCTTGTGCAACTCGACACAGCTAACTGGGAACGCGTAGAGGGTTGGTGGCAGGGTCCCGCGGTTGTTCTCGGAAGTAAACGGCCAAAGCTTGTTTGCGTTGATCGTTATCGTTATCGTTAGTTAGCCGAGGGTTATTCCGTAACACCAGCTCGAAATGAACGGCACTCGCAATCGGCTTCGAAGATTTTAGTCGTCCGTCGACTGTAAGCCAGTTTTGCCCACCGCTGTGTATTTTAATTACCACAACCACCTATTTCTTGTTCCTACGTTCTAACGAGATTAGTTCGAGTTCAGCAAATGAGAGATTAAACGCGCGAAACGAGGAAAAAAGCGAATAAAACACGATAGACGATGTATAATATCTCGCGATTATCAAAGCTAGCGTTCTCTCGCAGGGTCTTTAATAAAAATTTAAAAATTTTTAACCGCGTTACACTCGCGACACTGAACGGTAGTTTATATGCTAATTATCGCCGCAAAGAGGGAAGATAAAGGAAAGGAAAGCCTCTATGAACGAGATTGTATAACACAGGGAACGCGATAAAACGATTTCAGCGCGCATCTAAAAACTGTCGAAGAGACTACGAAGCGCGATAACAGAACGACACGAATTTCAAAAGTGGTGAAGGAATTGAAGGGATCTGCGAATGGCCGGAGGGTGCATCGAGTCGGATCCTTAAAAACGCGATATCTCGCGCGAAGAGGCCCTTATCGGTTCGCTAGAAACTCTGTGAAAGAAGATCGATCACCTGGAAATAATGGAGCTGGGCTGTTTGGCCGCGTCCATTGTTTATGGCCCACTCCCGTTTCCAACTTTTTCCCAGAAAATTCGAGCGCTGAATCATTCACAGGATCGGTTATCCGACTCACCCTCTTTCGAAAGGTAATTTCAGGGAAGCAGGGACCTTTCACGGAATTACTTATCGAGTCTGTCAGCGGTAATTGGAGTCTTTTTTTAAATCTCTCGGCAAATAACGAGCGCTTTAATTGTATCGAATTTTTCAAACTACGGGAAGGTTCTTAACGAAGAGTTAGAAGAGAAACTGCTCTTCTCACGACATTTCAGACGTCAAATAAAGTCTTGAAATTGTATAAAATTATTTCAACGATACGTTTTCACGACGGTTCACGGTGCGTATCGTTTTAAAGAAATGCAAGGGAATAGCATCGGAAGTCGGACACGAATGAAACAAACGAACCCGATAGCTGCTTACCCCGAGAGTCGAGAGAATTAATGGAATTACAAATGACGATTCGAATTAAAGGCGAGTCGATTCGCTTTAAGGGCGCCACGAGAGATGCAACTTTCAATTTGTTGTTTTTCTTCCGTCGAGATAAAAGCTGATCGACTAGCTGACAGACGCTCGCTCTTTTATCGCTCGTTAATTACGTTTCCATCGCGAGTTCGATCATAATTCCGTTTGTACTTGAATCGTTGGACCACCTGAACGAAAAGACACTGAGAAGAATAAAGGAATAAAGGGGGATAAAGGGAGGATAGAGGGTGTATTACAGCCCCGGGGAAATCAGTAAGACACCGCCACGAATACTTGGCAACTTTTTCAGAAAACTTTTTATTCCGCTCGAGGAAAAGAGTAGAACGAACATGTAAAGTCCCTATGCCTTTCCATCTCGGGTATTTCTCTTTTGTCTTCTCTCCACTCCTAAACCGTCCCTCTTCTACCCCCTTCCTGTTCTCGGTTTTTCCTTTATGCGCTCGGAGAAAATGAAAAAGTAAAGGATTATTTCCGGGAACCCTGGTAGCGATCTCCCTGGTGCGCCATTTGTTCGGCCATTATTTCGTTACGCTCGTAAATCCATCGGCGATTCGGATGCAACGCAATTGATCGTACGAATTTTGCATGCGTTGCATCGTTGTACGTGAAAAAAAGACAAAAAAAAAAAAGAGAAACGAAAAGAATGAAAAATCTATCGATTCGAGAAAGAGGAGCGGAGACAACGCGAGCGAACAAGAATTGAAACTGTGAGAAATGTCTCTTGAGGAAAGTTGATAGCGTCCGGTTCAAAGTGGTTCAAAGTTTGTCTTCGACTTCCGTCTTCCTTATCGCGGCCGCTTTGGAAAAATGTGGCTGAAAAAGGGGTGAAGTCTTTGAAAGAAAACGAAACCCGACAGAAACTTTCTCAATTCGCTAAGTGGCCGGCAAGCAAGCGACTACTTTTTCAATGACCACGAGTTTTCACGATTAATTAAAGGCGGAATTTCGACTTTCCGTCACTCGATGAGAAGACAGAAGGTAGCTTCTGTCGAAATAATGGAAAAATAAAGGCAAGCAATCTTCCGTTCTGTTAACGAGCTTCGTTGTAAAATCCCTTTTGGCCCGCTACAATTTCCTCCCGTTGAGAAGAAAAAAGGTCATCCTTGACGAGATTGTCCCGCAAGATCGTCTTACTTCGGGTTCAAAGAGCTGCAAATATTCCGTGGTTGAATTCTTGGCCAATGTAACTTTCGACCCTTTTTTTCCCCTTGTGCGAGTGTCTTTAACCGCTCCGCATTCGCATTGTTTTTTTTTCACGGCCCTTGAAGAAAGGTCAGCGTATTCCAAAGGGTCGCAGAATGTTCAGGAACCTAAGCGAAGAGGGGTATCTTTCATCCTCAGATAGGGTGGGGTCTTCGAGGCTTGGAGCGTACTCGAGGAATCTCACAATGGCGATTAAGTAGGCGCGCACTCAGACGTCCCTCACCCTTTATGGAAAAACTCCCCCGCGGTCTTTGCGCGCCGTTCTTCGATTCAACCGTTCCCTCTTCCTTCAACCCTCTCTGTGAATGTGAAACCGAGCCCCTGTCGCCGTCCCGAATTCGTTGAAGCTTGAAAACAGCGAGACCGCATCACTCTAATTTCATGTCTTTTTGTGGAAACTCGCTTAGAATTTCTATAGAATTTTGATAGAATTTTGTGTGCCAAACACGCACACAAAGATGTCCAAATAATATTTAGACACTTTATCGTTCGTTAGGAAATACGAACGAAGACTAAGATCGAATGTCTGGATAGCGAAATCGTTGAAAGAAAAATCCGCTTCGAAAGGTCTAAAGTAAAAATGGCTGTTAAGTGTAAAAGCATCGAATTAATTTTCTCGTCTGGAGAATGTATAGGAACGTACGGAGAAAACTATTTTAACGAAAGCAATTTATATACTACGATTGACAGCACTTTCGAAGTAACACGCTTTCGACACCATCTCGAGAGACGCGTATTTCCGATACATCTTCCTCGACCAGAACGTCTCGTCAATCATAATATCTGTCCTGGAAAAACAAGTAGCGATACTTTGCAAATAGTTCTGCATATTGTCGCGATAGACGGATCAGACAGTCGTCTGACTAAAACTTTCGTCTAATTAAAATCGTAAATCAGACAGGTTAACGTGGCAGCTTCGTCGATAGCGAGTTAAGCTTCCGCTTCGATTGCCTTGTCGCGCGAGATAGACTGTTCCACGGGTTATCTGAACTTCCGAGACACTCAAGTTCCTCGTAACAAAGCTTTCGAACGCTTGTCGAGCAAATCCGACGTCAAGGCGTCTTCGAATTTCAATCGTCGATACTTTCGGTCCAACAATCTGCCTCCACGCTTTCCATCGAATCTCCCACGTGCACGACGATAATTTGAAATCCTTTTGTCTCGAGAAATAAGGAATATTAGATATCTATTAAAGTTACAATTACGAAAGAACAATTAAATTCATGTTAGGTTCATAATCCGGACGCGATTCCTCTGCTATTTTTTAGATCAGAATATCCGTACGCGTGTTTTGTTATTTCATTCGCTGCTAGGAAAGTTTTCGATTCTTGAGAATTAATTCGGAATTTTCTCCGTGTCTTAGTAACAACAGTCGACGTATTACAAGTAAAATGTCGAATTCCACGATTCCGAGTGATTAGTCTGGTTAAGCATTGACCAATTTCATCTGGTGGGCATTTTAAGCATAGTCTTTCGAAAAAAGAAATTTATCGAGAGAACTGTCCCTTTAAACTCGCTCCTAAATATAAACAATTTTTTAACGGTTAGATGTCAAAAAGTGTTTATTAAAAAAAAAATTCTTCCACTTGAAACGAACGCACGAACGTATTAATACGTCAAACAAGCAATGGTTAGCACGTAATTGAAAGATAAAGAGATCAGGAGTTTAACGTCTTTCATTGCTAAAATTCTCTCTTTCAAACGCAAAATCATAGCGGAAACGGTTGCTCTGCATGTCTCGAGCTCGCTTGGGAAATCTCCCTGGACCAGGAGTCTCTGGCGCATAATTAGAATGTCAACGAGCTAACATGGTATACGGGACGAAGCTTAGCTACCCCAGAGTTGCTGTCCTCCAACCGGTTTCTTCCAACCGCTACGATGAAGAGAACCACGATATCCGGATTCGCGTTGCCGCTAGCCAGGCAAAAGAAAATACCGCGTGCTCCAAGAAAAGCTTTCTACGATTCTACCAGTGAATCGTTTGTTGTTTCGTAATGTAACGTCGAACAGAGCAATTTCATAACAAGCAATTTCATAATTAAAATATATTTCGACAAAGCTAAACAAAGGATAAAGTATCGAGCGATAGGATACGCTTAACGATTGTTCTGTCGCGACTAAAAATTTCAAATGGAACTATTTGGCCGATCTTTTGGAAGCCAACGACATGGAAACGAGGGAAGTGAACACAGAAAGAATAGAAAATTCACTTCTCGAAAGTATACCGCGGGAGACGGATGGTCTTGTGTACAAGTTTCGATTCTTGTTTCGAGCGAAGCGGTAAAAGTTGGAGCGCGCGATAGAACTTTGAATGGAAATATTTCTAGTCATTTTCTATCGAGTGTAGAAGCGATATATCGATGAAATAGAAAATCGAACGACGTCTACGTAGCTTCTATGAGATGTGAGAAGAATTCCGGAAGGATCGTGCTTTATCGTGGAAATATTTCATCACGTTCGCCTGCGCAACGGGAGACAGAATCGCATAAGTAAGAAAAGTTAAAGGAACGAGGGATTTCGCTTGTAAAATTTCTGCTATTACAGGTAAATCGAATAGTAATAGTCATCTAGGTGGATGCAATAAAGAATAACGACTCGATCGGTCGTTTAGATCGCACGCGTGCTTCATGAACGAAAACTCTCAGGGGTGTTAAAGAAACGTGCGAACTTTACAAAAGGCGGCACCGGTTTCCCACGCGTGTTGCGCAACTTCAATGGAGTTTCAAGGCAGTTTCAATGTACCCTCGGTCCTGTGTAATTTCCCTGTAATTTCGAGATGGTATCAACCGTGGTTTGGTAGCCACTCGATATACCTCATTGTAGTTTCATGTAGGTCAATGGGGGGACCATCTCGAAATTTGAGACTGCGAGTTCCGAACGTGCACTGGCCTTAATCAATTTCCGACTTCCGATTAATAGATCGGATTATCGTAATTCTTCGTAATAGGGAAAATGTTGTTCAGAATTCTATTAACGTTCTCGTCTGCCTTCGCCGATCCTTCCTACACAATTACGCTTTTCGCAGAAAATGCTAACAGGGTTGCCTCGCATAATAATTTACCAACTAATGATATCGATGAACTGGTAAGCTATTAATCGTAGCACGTGGATTCTACAATTTTACGCCAAATAGGATAATCGACTGATTTGTAATTTGTAAAATTTATGCCTAGAATTACGTTCGTTTCATTATGTAATTTTTCATTTGTAACTTGTAAGTTACTAATGTTTAATAAATTATATTTATTCCCATGATTGATCAAGCGTTGATCGTTCGGAATTTGTCGGCGTTTGCACGTGATGTACCGACTGCTAAATTTCTAAATGCGTCCTCAACGAAATGCGTACTTGTAGCTGAAGCGATGAGAAGCTGGTCACCGGTGGACGACGGCTGGGTAACAGCGACGATTCCGTCAGGTCAAGTCGACACTGCGAAGTACAGAGAATCGTTAGCTTTTGTACCCAGCATCTGGATTCCAGACGACCCTTTAGAATGTGACTTTACGATACTTGCAAACGTAAAACCGAACAAACGACCGGTCTTTAGCAAATGAGTTTTCGCTAAAACCCGCACGTGAGCTGCAGGATCGATCCGCTAAAACGAATCAAGAAATAACGAATTGGAAATGCAGGAATCTTCGTTCGCTGTATCGCAAAATCATGTCATCTCCTTTTATAGCAACTGATAATATCGCTTCGATTCTGCAAGAGGGACCATGGTGTACGTAATAGCTGCTGGTACAGACAAGACAATGATGGATTTTCATTTTAGAAATTTTATTTAGTCAAAGAAGCATCTTGTCACTTTATCAAACTTGCAACTAATTAATTGAAAATTTTAATCTTGTTTGAAAAGGCACCGAATTAATTTACGCGTCTAATACTTTTCCGTGTCGTTTCAGTTTAAAAATAGGTACTATACATGATTAAGATCATCGAAGCACCTTCCATAAAAATACTTTTATCCTCTTATAGACGGTCGAGACTAATTAGTAACAGCTGTAATCTGACTTTCTCACTGACGCGCACAGCTGTGAGTGGCACGTAGCTTCTCGTCTGCTGTTTGTCCTGATCGATATTAAATTTCCGCTCTCTCTCTTTCTATATATATTTCTTTTCTGTTTGCTTGCTACTTAGAACAGCTTTTAAGAGTTACTTTCGTGTAACCCTTTTCTAAAAATCTTGTAAACTTGGCTCGTTGCGATTTGCTTTAAGCTCGTTAATTAATTAGCTCGTTTCATTAAAGAGGAAGGAGTAACCGTGATATCGTAAGCGAATTAGGAAACGTTTAGTCGAAGGAACGTAGAAACACTTTGGATCCAAGACGTGTACTTATTTATTTATGTACGTAACGAAATTAAGAAATTAATAAAAAGCAAACTCTCTTTGCGTTATATATCGTTTTATTCCGATTTCTTCGGTACCGATTTTACGCTGCAGTGTGGTGTTAATAAAGACGATGGAAAATTCGATGTCAGGCTTCTTCGTAACGAGAGTCCCAAGAGCGTAGAAAGAGCTTCGTTCGCAAGTGTGTTATCTCAAATTTCCTGGAGAGCATGGCGCAGTAGATTTCGCCCTCTAGTATTGTTTGTCTGTCTCGATATTGTGGCAGTTGCGAAAACAAACTGCATCACGGGTTGCCGCCACGCTTTCGTTTCGAGTTACTGGCCGAAGGCAGTGCGCGCGGACTTCAACCGGGGCGGAAGACAATATTCTCAGAGACAAACGACCCCGAGTAATAATCGTCCGAATCGAACCTTGTCCGTACTTTTGTTTTTCTTTCTCCTCCTGCTTCCCTAACACGCGAGGAAACATCGGAGAGTTTGGAATGACGGGCCTGTAGTTTCTCGAAGAAAACAAACAGCTTGTTCCAGATTCGTTTTGTATATAATTCGGGACTGTGAACGAGAGAAATTACGTTTTGTTGTACATGAAGATTATTAACCTAGAAAGACGTGCCACGCACGTCCAGATGCTTTTGTTCCAGCGACGTGTGTACCACGTCGATAGGCATTTGTCGCTGAAATAAAAATCACGTGGCTGCACGTCGGCTAACAGCCAGATCGTTCGTTTGTCGAGCTACAGTTCCAGAGTGCACGGTGTTACGTCGCGTGAGATAATCTGAAGTGGCATGTCGTGATAGGTGTAGAAGAAATGCTCAGA
Source organism: Bombus terrestris (assembly GCF_910591885.1). Taxonomy (NCBI): domain Eukaryota; kingdom Metazoa; phylum Arthropoda; class Insecta; order Hymenoptera; family Apidae; genus Bombus; species Bombus terrestris. Next base: position 3,101,988 of record NC_063271.1, on the reverse strand, counting down.
TGTTTCAACAAAAAACGTTTATTAACTTAACAACTGACGTCCAATAACAACAAGCAACAAACAACAATCAACACAAGTAACAATTAACAATTAACAGTTAGCACGCTTGGTAACGATCAGTGCTTAACGTAGGTTATAGGAAGTTCGTTTCATGTAAGAGCGCTCGTTTCACGTAATCCTTCGCACTTCGCAGCTCGGGTCAGACTGAATCTCTTTGATTCAAAAGCCACGCTGATTCATTTCTTTGTCAGCCATTGATATCGCGCGCGTTTGTTAGAAGTCCGCGACGACTGCCACGTGTGCGGTCTCCCGAAAATTCGGCGAAGGGGCCGTAGGGATATCGATGACACCTAAGACTCGTCGGCATAGCGCTTTTAAGATAAAGCGCCTTGTGCCGCGAAACCGTTGGAAATTTCCCAGGTCGAGTGTCGCCACAATCCGTACGCCATCCCTCGTTGTCTGGCCGCCAAAGGTCCGGGTACCGTTATTCAGACCCTCGATAAACCTAAGGACCCAGCTTGATCTTTTTAACGTAATCTTTTTAACTTAATCTTTTTAACTCGAAGGACCAAATGTTTCGACCGTTCGCGGAGAAACGCGATCGCGAGGAAGCGCGTCAACGGGAGTCGTAAAATCCCGTTACGATTCGAATTGAGGTGTAACAAGTGTTGTTCGTGGTAATTGTAGCTGCTGGCTGTAGATGTCGCTGCTGGAGTACTGCTGTTTTTCTTCTAATTTAGATGCGTGGAGAAAAAATCGGACTCCGATCGCCGGGATTTGAACCTGGGTCCCGAACGTTCGTAACCTTAGACGCTAACCATTGCTTTTTTTTTTATTATTACCAGATTTTGTGTATTACATATTTGTATTTTTCATTATAAACGATGAATTCCGGTTGTAAGGTGGTTCAGGCAAAAGTACCGATACGCGACGGTACGACATAGCCATGCAATATTATATTTTTCTTTTCTTTTTTTAAGATTACATTTGTAACTTAAATTTAAGCCGCTGTAGGCTTTATACTTATGTACGATATTGTTTACGCTAACCACTGCGCTGCCGTCGTCCGGTTTGTCCAGTGCCGCCACAGAATAATCGATGCCGCGAACAGATCGATCCCCTATTTCAATTATGATAATAGGAGTGGTTCAATGAGTCAAAACATAGTCGCCTACTCGAAAATAGTCAAACGACAGTTGCCAAAACAGTCAAAAGAGTCTTAAGTCTCAGTCTAACTCTCAGTCTCAGTCATAGTTCAATCTTTATTTACCTGTATCTCGTAGTTTGGCGGTCGACATACTCACGATTGTATTACGTATTAAAGTTATTGAATTGTTGAAAATATATAATATTATAGCCTGTTAAAACCAGCGTTATACTCACTGAACCATCCCTATTATCCTAATCGAAATAGGGGATCGATCCGTTCGTGGCGTCGATTATTCGAATCGTAACGGGAATTTACGACTTCCGTTGACGCGCTTCCTCGCGATCGAGTCTCTCCGCGAACGGTCGAAACACGCGGTGTCGCATAGAGTCATCGATATCTTGGAAATATTTCAGAATGTGAGTATTTATTCATATCCGTGTAAAATTCTTTATGTAAGACCCTACCAACGCGCTGAGGCGCTGCTTAAAAGATTGCGCTCGCAGACGCGGCGAGGCGTGTTATAATACATTGCAGCGCAGGTGACGCGCAACCGTGAGTTTATTGGTAGCGCAAGTGGTTAAAAGAATGGTTCTAATTTGATCGATCTGCTAATCGTTCGATTGTAGAGTACTCGATTCTATTCCATCCAACATTCGATGCATCAAATCTATTATCTACATCAATCAACGGATGCTTTCAGCAAACCAGCACGTTCCATCAAATACCCAAAGATAGATGAAATAACAAAGACCAAGAATCAATATGTTCCTACGATCGAAAATCGCTATCTCCATATTCGCAGTTCTATCTCGATTGAATACCATAGATGAATATCATCTTCTACGAATATGAATCTTCTTGTTCCTTCTTCCATTCACGAAGAACCGCATTTGGAAACCCGTTTAAAAGCCCAATCTCCGTGGGCTAAACGAAACGCGCTGGGCAATAGTCGAGGATAAAAGAAAAGCGACGTAGAAACAACGCGGTCGAGATTCACGATAATAGAAACGATCGGCGTCGTGATGGAAATGCAAATATCGCGTTTGTCGTTGGCGAGCACACGAAAGATCAAACGATCTTCCCCACTCGCTTTCCACTGCAAAGGATCCAGCCGTATGGCTCGATCTATTATTCGCTCGCTACCGGCTTCAACCTCTCAATTACCTTTCTGGCGTTTCTGGGCCGATCCACCTCGACATTTGACGAAGCTGTTCGTGGTTAATTGCTCGCAGAACGCCGTGGAAAATTCTCGCTAGCTTGTGCATTCTTATAGAGGAAGCTTAACGTCTTTGGAACGTGTCGAAATTTGTCCCGGGTGATTTGGGTGAACATTTTTAGGCTACAGGATTGTAAGAAGCTAGAATAATTGTAAACTATACTAAGTTGAAGAGAGCCACGTATGCATATACTTACGTACTGGTATAAGTAAATCTTCATTCGTAATTTACATATGTCGAGCTACATGCGTGGTTTTTTCTTCACGATACGAATGTATACGTTCGAGGATTTGATAAAACTGAAGAGACGGCTAAGAGATGCAGATACCCAGTAAAAGGGTGGAGTAATTACACGGTCGAGACGAACGATAGTCGGGAAACTTTGTCCACGATGTCCATCTAAAGGACGGCTGGAAACTGGGAACTAGATAGAGGTAGTTTGTTCGCAGGCAGTCGCGACCGCCAAATTCATGAGGTTTATTTATCGCGGCTCGAGTTGCCGACCGGGCAACTTGAGTTACAGGCTTTAATTTACAAAGGCTCACGACGAGACAACGCGTTTTTGCCTCCTCGACTTTGATATCTGACCCCTATGAGCTATCCCTTTATATTATCCATTCTGTTCTAATAATATTTCCACTTCCTTTCTGGAACATGTCATTAAACTTGCCGCGATCATCGAATGTTTGCCGGTCTTGTCGCGATATTTTAAGAAGAGAATCTTGAAACTTGAAAAACTGAAACCAGATATCATGCGTATCGGTAAGACCATTTTCGTATTTCGTTCAAACTGTGAAGATACAAGTAACGTTAGAAAAATATAACACGGTAGATAACGTTCGAGAGAACACAGCAGACCCAATCGCCATACAGTAACCTTCTCTCGATAACTAAACCAACGAGCCACGTTAACAAGCGTGATCCATTGAAAGGCAAAAGCGAGAAGCCGGAGAAGCGACGTCGACTCACGTAGAATTTCTTGAAGTGAACGGTAGCCTGTTAAGCGGTCGTCATTGATCGAGGGCAGCCACTTCCGGTGCACGAGAGCATAGGATCTCGATTCTCTATCTTCTGCAAGCCTCTAGCGCACCCTTGCCACCTCTCTCTCTCTCTCTCTCTCTCTGTCTCTCTCTTTCTTCTTCTCTTTCCCTGTCTTCCTGCTGGTGTGGCTCTCATTATGCAGAAAGCACACTATGAAACTGGACACAGTGCAGGGAAATATACCTGCAGGCGGCTTTTGGCGCTCGAGTTTGCCAACTATAGAACCGGAAATTTCAACGACCTCTTTCACAACGACCTACCCCAAGAGAAAGGCGGTCGTTGCTCGACTCACCAAGTATTCAGACGTAGACGAACGTATACGTGCCGCGCCCCGAGGTATGGAGCAATCCGCGAACCTCTGCATGATTCACCGGAAATCGTCTGTCGGTTTATGTTCCCGTTCCCGTTCTCATTCCCTCGATATCGACTGTCAATCCTTGTTCAACCTCTCTTCCAGCCTTTCGTTTAGCGCACGATCGAGCTTCCTTTTTTTCGTGGATAAAAGTGCATTACTTCTCTTATTCTTCCTCTATGTTTCACTTTCCTCAAAGGGACGAATCGAATGAACGCTGTGTAGAAATTTCGTATGTTTATGTTTATTGCGTTTTCTCGTACGTTTATGTTTATTGCATCTTCTCGTATGTTTACATTTAGAAATTTTACACAGAGATAGTATAGATGTTTCCCATTAATACGTTCAGAAATATCGGGTAGGGTAACTTGCATTTTACGTATATTCAGAAACATCGAGAGCGACGGTTTTAAGGTTTCGTCTATTAACACGTCATTGAGTGGTCACGAGTGAACTCGTGTTTTCATGTATAGCGTTCAGTCGTTTGATTTTGCATAAAATTGGCTGTGGCACGCGCTGAGTTTTGCATAAAATAACCGGTCAACAGTGTGTTAATACATTTGGAAATTTTGAATAGCGGTAATTCAGGATTTATTCATTGATATACCTATGTATATAGAAATTTCACATGCGAGTAGAGACGATAACTAAAAATATAACTGTAGAACTGTTGCAAAATCAATGAAACTTTCTTTACACGAAACTATTTCTCTCCGTGAAGAAACAAACAACAGGTGGAATAAAATTCGCGAGAAAGATAGACTCACGCGTCGTTTCGATTTTCTTTCTAGATCAATTTCTTGGAAGAATTATGTCGGACCGAATACTCGGTGGAGAAGACTTCCGCGCAACTAGTCACGGGTCAGTCGTGGAGAAAATCGTGGTAATTCCGTCAGTATTTACGCGTCGTTATTGCCGCGGCCGAACACGAGTTCCTAGCTAACGATGACTGGAGAACCTCGTGGATGCCCAGTATTGTGTCAGTGCTATGCTATTTGCAAACCTGCTAACGTTATTTGCCTATCTTTTAAATCGTCTCGATGTTGATTTATCGCGTTGAACTCGCTCCATCGCGATCTTTCTGGCTCAGCCGTCCAGTGTAAATCGATTGTTGCTTTAAACGTAACCGAGCTCTTTCACTTCCCATAAATATTCTCTTATTTCTCGAAATTTCCCCAAGGAAAGGTATCTCCACTCTTGCTTCGAGTTGTTACTTTGCTGTATACAGAGCTTTTCAGGCGTTCTGATCAACTTTTGCATAATTCTGCGGCGCACAATGTTACGTAAACAAACGTAGGTCTGTTTAAAAGTATATAGGAAAAAGATAGGAAGATTTTTGCGTGCCTCGCTGAACTTTTATGCTTTGCTAAAAGACAGGTAAATGTCAATTTTATAATAAAAATTCAATTACCAATGGTTCTAGGGAAAGGAAGAATCCTTACGCTTATTTAAATCGATAATCCCAAAACAACCTAATTGAAAAACTTAGAACATCTTGTATAATGCGAAGAAGAATATAGGAAAGTAAAAGATATCGACTTGCCCCGGTCAACTTACCCAAGTCTATTTAACCGTAAACCGACCCGCTGACTCACAACTCTAAACTTTATGTTTCCTCGGGATACCAGAAAAGTTTTACGTCTGTTTAGAGTAGGAGATCCCATCGATCGGATTTGCGAAGAAATCAAACGATAAAACTATCGCGATTCGGTGACGATATAATCAAAGACGTGACCAATTCCTGCCCGCGACAACGAGCTTGGATCCAACGTCCGTTCGTCGAAAGGTTTTATCGCGCTGCTCTTAAACCTTTTACGATTGTACGCGATAGCGAAGCATCCAGTGGATTGTAACTTCTGGATCTCTTTCTTCTTCGACTGCAAAGCTTCTTAACGTCGATCTCGCGATGCTAATTTCCGGATCGGTTCGTGGAATTAGCGATAGTTAGACTTAAGCCGAATTTACTGGGCCTCGGGAAAGTATTGAAACACTTGTAGGAATCGTTGCATCGTTACGAGACTATCGCGATATGACGTAATACAAACATAAACGTTTTCTATGGTACGTTGAGATAGTTTCGCTAGCTGCAACTGGATCTTCGCTGTTAAATCTCTTTCCTCCTTTCTTCGTTCTCCGACTGTAAACCACCTTAACGCGAGTCTGGCGATGCTAATTTATGGATCATAACCGGCCACCTCTGAAGCAGCTATGAATTATGGATCGAATTAGAGCAGACCTCGTAAAGCGGTTTAACACTCGCATCAATCCGGAGAGGACTAAAAAGATCTTTCATCAGGTTTACGAGCTCGCGACCACACGTGCTGCTCTTCGCACCTCTCTTGTTGGCGAATAAAATGGACGTATAGCGTACAGCGGTGGTACGTGGTTTGCATTCGAGTCGCCGAGATTCCTCTTCGCTGCGAACGTCTTGAGCCGCGAACGTTTGAACATTGTCCGTGGGGAACGAGATTATAACGAGTATTCGCATTTACCGTAACGACGCGACGAGCCGACTTAGAACGACCCTTTATCCGGTTAAATTGCATTAATTCAACGAGGGTACAGCAATTTCGAGTCTGAGACCAGATCTTTGCAAACTCTTGTCACGTGCGACTTTCTTGCCTTGCTAATCCGCCTACAAAAGCTTCCGAACTAATGAAATTTTTACCTGTTTCTCGTCATTTTTCTAGTTTATGTTGTTTATGTGGCAAGTATTCTTTTTAGGGAAACCTTTGTACAATTTAGGTAATTAACACTTTACTGACCGCTAGCTGTTCAACAGCATACGCGCGTCCGACCGGCAGCTCAGTCACAGATTCTCCCTGGCACTGGCTCTGTTTCGGTTTAGACTCTTTAATACCACTCTTTTCGTTCATCGGTAAGTTTTTCCAATTGGTATAAAACTGTGGAAGCTCGCAAGGCGACGCAACTGACGCAACTCAGCAAGGTACCTTAGTACTAAATAACAAATTGCTGCTCAAATGATGTAGTATCGTAAGGAAAAAGCCTGATTAGAGGTCGATCAAAACGATGTCGTCTGTCCTTCGGTTGTTAGTTCACATAGGGAGAAAAGCCTATGTGACTAAAGTCACTTAGTTCTTGCGGAGCGTTAACAGGATGGGATTAGAGGGAGGAAAAAATAACGCTAATGGAGGAGGACGATTTCAATTTAAAGAGTTGTTGATCGAGAAGCGAGAGTGAATCGAGAGGTCAGAATTAATCGAGGAGTCGAAGAGTAGAGTTGTTAGCGTTGTCGTGTTGCGAGAGGTGTTAGCGTAGCCGAGAGATTGAGTTGTTAGCGTTGTCCAGTTGTGAGAGTGGTCGAGTTAGAGTAAGATCGTTACATTTAGTTCCAAATTAAACAATCATCGTTTTCTGTCTAATTAATATCTGTATAACTAATTTATTGTAAATAAATTACAAATTATAAATAGTATCAGGAAAAATTTATACCTAAATTTCCCCGATACTACAATAATGAGAAAGATTAATCGGCTATCGGTCGGTAAAGTGTTAAGAGAACGTGTGTTTGCTACTATATTGTCTATATTAAAAACACAAGAAACAATTATGAATCGATGTTGCACGATTCGTAACGAGATCTCGAGATTCTCGGCGCCGTATTTCAAACGGTTGTTTTAACTCTTGAAACACGCACACGTTAATACCTGACATATTTCATAACGTCACTCATATACAATCTCCTGTCCGAACGGTACTGTAATGAATCATTGGCATTTGTTTGTTTTACACGGAGACTCAAAGCAGTTTACACTTGACCCAAATTATAAGAAATGTTTATAAATAGAGGCGGATCGATAGTACTTGAGCTTGGTGGAAAGTGGGCCAAGTTGCTGGTGTAAATTGACGTTGATTACAAACTGTAATTTCGAGCCTCTTCGTTCCTCCTTCAAATACACGAGCACGAATGAAAATCTGACCCTTTGTTCCGTCATTTTTGTCTCCGGGTCGCTCTCTCTTGTTTCTCGCGACGGATTTCTTGCCGCTGTTCCACTTGCAAAAATTAACCCTGCTTGGCCGAAAAAAATTACCCACTAATATACTACGACGTTATAATAATCCATTTTTTTTCTAATTTTAGCTGCTCGAAGTAGGAAATTTGAGATAAAAATGTCGGTCAATTGTTTTTAGAACAATAGTATATTTCCATTGCAAGAGCCATCTGGGCTTATAAGTTTCACGATAAATTGCTATTTTTCTTTCTTCATTTTCCCCTAATCAAGATAACATACCGAAAAAAGAAGTAGCTTGGGGAACAAAAGCCCGTCTTTCGTTCGCTACTTTGTTACTGCTCGTTATTTCGAAGATCCTTTAGTTGGCCGCGGAGTTTTGTTGCGCTCGTCGACGTCTCGACAGTTTATTAGCGGCGGGCTGCGGTAAAGTTTTCGATCGAGACCTCGAACACTGGCTTTTTTCAAGCCGAACAACTTCCCAAGAAAATTTCCCGTGTAATTAAAAAATGCGATGCACGGTTTCTGTAAGAAGATCCTCCGATAAGTTCTCCTCTATTCAAGAAGTAATTTAACGCGTTTCACGAATTCTATGTTACGTCCAGACGATATATTTAATATCAAATTTAAGAGAATAATCATGGCAAATTTTCTCGTACAAATAAACGAAACGAAGATACAGACTAGACGAGGATTAATACTTAGATTACGAGGGCTTTGACGATCTTCTCGCAGAGATGAAAAGTCCAGACGCACGAAGTTCGTAAAGGAAATCGATAGTACGAGTCGCTGTATGGTCAGACATCGGTCAACGTACGTCACGATCATAGAATTACTACTTGCTTTTCGAGGATTTCGACAATTTTCTCACAGAAACGAAGGAGACAGAGATACGAGATTTTTCAGGTAATCAAGTAGCACGAGTCACTGCATTATCAGACACGAGCGGATGACGACGATACGAGTCACCCGTAACTCCGACTTTCTCCCATGAAAATTTCATGCCTTCCTGTGTATTTCCATCAGAAATCCCAGCATTCGGATCTCCTTTCCTGCCCCCTGCTCGTAGCAAAAGAGCCTGTTTAATATTCAGAAGTACGATCTCAAACAATTTTTCCCAGACGTTTGTCCCAAATATTTGTTCGAATCTTTTCTTCCGTTTAATCACTGTGTACTTATCACATTCGCTCTTATCCTGGGAGCACACGATCCACAGCTAACCACGATGATCTATAACACTCGAAAGAAGTTGGCCAACTTGGCGGATCCTCGTCGTCGTTCCGTATATCCCGTGGAACTTTGCGCGATATTAATCACCGACGATGGTCGAGAGACTTGGAAAAACTTGTCACACTCCTTTCCCTTTGCCGCACGATATCGGCGACGTTGCACGCTGATCTTTCGGATGTATCGTCGCATTCGAGACGAGCATGGAGTGCAAGAAGAGGACGCGTATGAATAAATTCAAGGCGACGAGGGTTCTCGAGGTCAGCCCGCGAGGGCTTATCAAGCAACCGCTACCGAGCTTATCATCTTTTATTCAGAATAAGATTTCGCGATACGGTGACGAGGATCATAGGCTGCGGTAGATTGCCATACAGTTCGCAGAGCCGACTATCTAACGGATAAATGAAAATAAAAGTGTTTGTTAATGTTAAATATCCTGAATACAGTAAATATACAACGCTCACAAATGTGTTCGAACATTTGTAGAAATATTTTACGAATTCGTATAACGTATTACACGCGTTGTGTGCGTATATATTTTGTACTGTGGATTTTCACATCGGTTTCAAATTTTCCCAATATAATCACGATGGTCGTGTCCCGTTACAGTGCCAGCGAAACTTCAAATAACAAACTTCGTATAACAAGCATAGTATATTCGTAAAAGGTTTTCATTTTCGCGAGCAACTGTATAGGCTGTCCTCGATCTCGAAAGCGTATGGTTGACGGCGTAAATCGAACGTTCCGCGTTACGCTCGTATCAAGCACGGTGGAGGATGTCCTTAAAGGTCGTACTCGAACAGCAGCTCCTTGCCTCGAAATAAGATTAACCTTCCCGTTCCCTGGAGTTTCAGTTTTCCGCTAGACCTGCCCTGTTTCCGCCAGAAGCACCGCCGCATACGTAAATTTCATGAAGCCGAAGCAAAGAGGGAAAAATAAGGAAAAGAAGAGAGAAGACGGGGGAACGTTTGATGGAAGTCAATAGGTTCTCCACTCACGAGCTTGTTTCACGTCTTTCGTCCTGTGTACGAGCAGATTTTTGAACCGAGACGACTGGAAGGAACTGAGTCGACTGGTGGGATCGTTAGACGCGAGACTCGAACTCGAGAAACTCGGGTAGCTTCTGGGATATTGGAATTATTCTCACGTTGTTGTCACTCGATTCTTCTTCACATCGGTGGAGTTACTCTGCTGGAAAGCGAACGGGATTTCGATGGACGGGAAATTGATTGTATCTCAGTGGTTGTTGTTGTTTTCTTTTTGCGCCTCGTCCATCGATCGAGGAGATTACTCTGCTCTTCTCTTAACGATATATCGCGAGAAAAGTGTGAAAATTAGAGCGAAAATTTATACGGATAACAGACCTGAATCTTCGTAATTGCTTCGTTATAGAAAATTTTTCCGTTGAATTATCAGTTTGCGAACAGGAAAGGATTTTAACCCCTTAACCTACGATTTACGTTCGAGAATTTTGGGCCGAAAACGTAAAGAAGCTCGCGCAGCCTTCGAGCCACTCGCACGACTTGTGTAGCACGTACTACGGCCTGTGCCCGTAATATTTACGTTTGGTCCGATCATCGTACTACGGGCTATGCCCGTAGTTGCAGTTTAAGGAGTTAAGAACGCAAGAGTCGAAGGATCGACAGAGTCGTTGAAGAATTCGGATAGGCGAAATTCGAAAGAGTTTAGAACGAGGAGACAAGGAGACAATGAGAAAACGTGTCTGCGATTCAACATCCCTACAAAACATTATCTCTCGTTATAAACGTAATACACGAATTTAGATTTCCACCTTCGATATTTCTATACGATTTACTATAATCCATAAATCTCTTTTTCGATGAACCGTAGTCGATATTATATCGCGCGAATAGCGTGAAAGAGAAGAAACTGAAACTGAATATTCCTCGCAGAGCTGTAAGAGCGCGGAAAATTCATGAACAAACACGCTATCTTTCACTGGCGGCAAGGATGAATAGAGCGAAGGTAGCACGGATGGAAAACGGAATATAAAAGTCGCCATCAATAAGGATATCGCGTGGAAAACGGTTCGTCGACGGTGATGGAATAATAGCGACTATCTGTCCAGAATCGCGAGTGAAAATCCTGAGAGACGGAGAGGGTTGCAGTCGCGGTTTTATTGGATCGTTTGTTTCGCTAGCGAGAAGGAAACGAATAAGACGGAGCAGAGAAAGAGAGAGAGAGAGAAGAGAAACTGTGCGGGGACGTGTGCGTAAAATAGCGTGGCTACACCGACTCGAACAGAAGCTTACCCATTTTCCTGTTGAAATTTGCATGTTTCCGCAAAGCATCGAAACAAGAAGCTCGTGTTGCCAGATCGGAAGATCAGGTGGTTGTTTTCGTGTCGTGTATTTACTTGCTCTGAACAAAAAGAGGGAGAAAGCAGATTCTGGGGAAGAGTAGTCACCAGGTATTTTTTATTTAACTTAAACGCTTCGTGATCTATTTTTCCACGAGACATTAGCAGGTTAAACGATCAAAAATAAAGAACGATCCTTCTCATGAATTTCAACCACATTTTCACGGATAAAATTTCAGTGAGCCGAAAACCTATTCAAAGTCACAGCGATCCGATCGTATTTTCTTAAACGAGAACCGAATGATACAGAAAACTCTGTTGAAAACGCATCGCGAGTCTTGGTGGAGCAGCGAGAGATGGAAATCTACGCCGCGACAAAGCATCCCATCGCACGCTACGATCTTAAAATCCGACGGAATCCGTTCAGTCTGTTCCATCAGCAGCGAAGAAAAATTCCATTGTTCGCGAGAATCTGCCCCCACCCGATGCTCTTTCTTTCCGTCCATTTGCCAAGCGTTTGCATATTCCATTCGGATTTGCCGGGAGTCGGAAGCGAGACGCGATCGTTGTCCCGCGCAAGACGTATTTTATTCCCATAGGTCCGGAAATCGACACCGCAGCGTTCGTGTTCCAGGTGCAACGCTGCTTTCGTAAACGCAATCGCGATGTCCTGAAACGAAAGGATTATTGGCATTCGGTTCGCCTCGAGAAGCTGGGAAAAGGATCCGTTCGCGTAGAGAATGGAATCTCAAAGGTGCTGGATTATTGGCTATCGCGAGGGCCGACCATCGCGACGATTCCGAAGAAATCCGGCTGAGTAGAATATCGACTACCTTTCTCACGTTACTTGGCACAGTACGTGTCGGTTTCGAGTTAAAGAGTCTGACTTTTTACTCTATTTTTGTTCATTTTTTAAAGATTCTCTTTCGACAGTTTATTTATTCAGTTGTTTGTTTGTGTTCTCGTTCAGCCGTTTGCTGGTTCGCTCATTCGTCGATCGCTCGTTTATTCGTTTTATTTGTTTACCTGTTTATTAGTCTCGGGAAAAACACTTCAACCGTAAAAAGAGTCGCGTAATATACAGTGGCGACAAAAAGTATTTGCCCACTAGCGCATTTATCGTTGCGTTTATGTGGCAGTTAATTAGATCAAACTATAATAAATTTCGTATTGTATTCTTCCTCTTCCACGTATCACTCGAACGATGAATACCAAAAGAAACAATTGATTTACAGGCTTTGACGTCTCAGTTCAGTTTAGCGCGTCTCGATTTACAGAATGTCGTTCCAGTTCGTTTGGACTGGAAAATAGGTCGAACAGCTCTCTAAATCGATTACTCCATTCATCGTAGGAGGCGCGAACGCTTTGATTCCAAACTCGGCTGTCGGTCGTTTCCATAGCGAGGGAAAAAAAATCGATAGACAACGACCATCTTTCTTTCGAGTCTGACACACGTCAGCCCGCACATCGATCGTCACCGACGGAGGAACGAGTGTCAATAATTCTTTGTTCGTCAAGGACCACAGAGGAATTCGTGTCCCGCCCTCGATTCGGCCTCGACCGACCACTCGATTCCATAGATCACCATCGTCCATCGTTTTTTTATCCTCGATTTATAGCCTAACGAAACCTGTTAACCTAACGAAATGCTACTAACGACAAGAATTTTTTATTATTAAATAGAGAGCGGCACATCTCGTTAATTTCATTGATCTTGCTCTACGATCGATAGTAACGATAACGTAGCTACCGTAAAATTATCGAGAACATTTTTTACGAGAAATCGAGAAATCTACGATAACAAGTTGTCCTGTTTTCAAGCCACGTTTAACATTCGGCGAGAAATAGGCGAAGATGTATATCATCTGTCCAAGTTTCTCGAATCTTTGCCATTTCAAGAAACTCTGGAAAACCATTATTCTAGAAGAGAGAAAGAAGTGGAAAGCACCGCTCCTTACCAACTATTTCTACGCACAGTTCGGGAAAACGTTCTAAAGCGCTGTTTCTTCCCGGCTATCTCCACGGCCCTACGCACAGTTCCTTTTTCTTAAATCTTCCCCGACCCCGTACTTTGCATAAGTATCATCCCGATAAGGAGTGATAAATTGCAGCCAGCTTCGTTATTTCGAGGACCATAAAGAACAGAGAGATACCTACTACGTAGAACATTATCTTCAACAAAGAATCTTCCCCCGAAAGTATGAGACGAAATGAATGCAGAAGATATCTTTGTTGAGAACGCCCTGGGACTCTTACACTCTTCTACGGTTACAATGTATTTTTTTAAACGAATAACTCGATAGAGAATAGCGTACGATACGTGTCTTTCTATTTATCGATCTTTTCATTCTCCTCGTTGCTACCACTGACAGTGTAAGGCAACATAGAAGATCAGAAGATGAAACGAATAACAACCACCGGTTCTTCGTTAACGTTCTCATCGTATTAGCGGCACCAGCAGAGAGCACACTCCTCGAAATACGAAACTCGACGGTCGTACTATGTTTTCGTCTTGGAATCGTCACACGTACGCCTCTACACCGTCGAAAATAATCCTGATTGTAGGAAAGGAAACGCATCAAGGGTACAGAGATGAGACTAAAAGCGTCGTACGAAACGGAAAAATGGTTTGAAGATTCAAGGCTTGTACTCCTCGAACAACGCCTGGCCAGCCAGAGGCACCCGACCAAATTAGAGATTCTTGGTTGGATTAGGAGATGACTGGAATCCGCACCGAATTCGCCAGACTTCCACTCGCTTCCACTTTTCCCTTTTCTCTTTCCTAACCAAGCCAACAAAAAGACGTATCCACGGGGATCGAGTTTGCTATTACCGTGTCATCCGGATTTGTTCGCCGATGCAGATCCCTCGAAGGAAACAACACGTTGCTTGGGTCGGATTAGAAGAGTTTCTTTCGTTGTTTCGGGATTACTAGTTGAACAGGATTCGCGTACAAAGAACGATATATTGTTTTCTAGTTCATTTATCGTACGAACTCTTTTCACTCGATACTTTTGCACAACTTTGAATTATTTTCTTCTCTTTCGGCAGAGTTTCTTTTCTCGTCGTTGAAGATTTTAACGTCTGTGTCGTTTTATATAAAGAAATTCCAACGTTATAATATGTAATATTACGTAACTGACCATGGCAGGTTTGTCAATTGAAATTTCATTTATGAATCGCGTTATATAAATCGTTAGAATCATCTTTCGTTACATAGTTATATGTGAAATTACGTAAACGCGGATGAGATTTTGAAACTGCGGACGAATAAGCCTAAAGCTTCGTTGAAATCCAATTATAATTAATATCTAAAAATTTTAATTAATTACTTTCCTAAAGCAACTGCAAAGCTAAATCTGAAAGGTGTTAGCTGAACCGTGGATCAGCACTTTTATTGGGAGATCAAGTCATTTCTTATAAATTAACTGGCTCAACTCGGAAGAAGATTAATCGAAAGAAAACGAGTATTCGAATTAAATGCAAATGTACAATTTCTCCGCGTCGCCTCGCGTCGATTCGCAATTTCAGGCGCAAGTTTATTTCAATTAGGTAGAAAAGAGAAACAGGTGACCTGGTAATCGCGTTATCCCCAAGCGAGTCTTTGTCTGAAAAACACATGCCAGTCTTTCTTTCGCCAAGGAACGCGTAAAACAATTTCCTCTATAATTAACGCATAATTGTTTCCCGATATATCGGCTTGTAACGATCCGATGAAATTCCTCGCGACATTCTCCCAATTTCTTATCGTATATTCTTTTCTTGTCGCCTATCGCAGGAAATATCTCGCAATTTTTATACATATTTTCACCTTTGTTTTAGATTTCATCGACGAATAACGAAATTCAGCATGAATAGAAATCGAAAGAAGAAAAAATAATATCATTCACAGGGTAAATAACTTTCTTTTAACGACGTGATGCGAACCAACTTCCGCTTTCTGTGGCATCCGCGAAACGACACGGTCGATTACCATCGAGAAACGTTACCGATACCATTCAATTCACTGGGAATAATCGCGTTGGAAAACACGAGGCTTCGCACGCAGAGCACGTCTCGCGTGGAACAGTGATTTCGACCATCGAGATCGTGATTAAATTCCGCGATCGAGGCTAGTACAGGGGTGAAACACCGGACGACCGTGATCGTTGGAAAAGTCACGCATCGAAGAACGCGACGAAACTGCCATGTATGTGAATTAACAAACCGGCGAAAAGCGACGCGTTTATAAAACTATGGTGACAGAAGAGGTCTCGAGTGATGGCGTGATCGAATTCGCGATAACGTGGAAACACAATGCACCGCGGATTATGGGAGAGCATAACGGCCTCTGATGGCCAGCTGCAATTAATCGATGCTCTTTGAAGCTCTCCTATAGCTGCCTACTAGTCAAAGAGTAGGGAAAATCGGGCTTGTTGAAAGCACGAATTGATCGATTGGTAATTGGATAGGATTTGTTATCTGTAGGGAAGCCGGGGATGAAAAAGTTGGGAAAAAGTGGAGAAGAACAGATGGAATGGAAGAAATGAGGGCAGATTTTCAGAGAATTATCGTCCAAGTTTGTAAAGCTTTTCTCGGTTACGACAACGTGTTACGAAGGGTTGCAAAGAGTTATGGAAAATTACAAATGTTCAGAAGAGTTGCAAAGAGTACTATATGAGAACACGTGGCAAGCTACTACGAAAGAAGAATCATATCACGATCGAAAAATCTCCACATAAATGGTTGTTAATTAATCGATAATTAAGAAACAGAGACTGATCGATACTTTTCGAATAATTGATCGCGACTATCCTCGCGTGCAATCCAAAGGCAACGCAAAACTTGTAGAAGTGTTTTTTTTTACCGTGCAAAAAAATTCATTACTAGTAGTAATTTATAGTTTGTGTAATTCCGTCGACCATATTAATTTTACTGTATAAAAGGCTCTTAAACCAGCAGTGACCACATACACACATACACACATACTCGTGTTTCCCACGTTCTCTCACAGTTACAAGTTCCATTTACGTGTTCATGAAACCACGACATGATACAAAGAATAAAATATCCTCCTCCTACTATCTAAGTTACTTGCTTTCAGTGGTGGCGAGCGAATGGACAAAGGATCCTGATAAAAGGTAAATTAGAGATGAGAAAAACGATGTGGGGACCATGGTATTCGCGACTGTAACGATATTTCGGGCACAAAATGTTGGATGCTGTAGCATGTATCCCGAGGGGAAGACGTCGAGTCACGAAGCTAATTAACGGAAACCGTAGTATGTACATTCACGCAAACATATCCTTGGAAATCCATCCGTCCCGTTCCCGTAACCGTAGGCGTGCCCAGCCACCGTCTCTTTCTAGTCTCAAGCGTCGCGACGCGATCTGCCGCGCGATAGTAAACTCGCACTAATTGAATCGTACCGGTGCAAAGCCAGCGTGCCTCCTAATAAGAGCTGCAAATACATTAGCATCCAATCTCGATGGGAACTGGAGGCCTGGTCCGGATTATAATTCGTGAGATTCTACGTTGAAATTCCGTACGATAGTTGTTGCTTGCTATCGTATCGATTCGTCGGCGAATCGCGAAAGGAACGTTGCTTCTTTGTTCAGGTAGTTCAGGTTCACCGTATCTCGATCATCGTACTTTTGGTGAATGTTTCGGTTAATGTTATTAAGATATGTATAATTTTGTGTGCTAGACTAGAGTGGCCGCGTAGTAGTGACATACGTATGTGAATATAAGTGTGCGGAAGTATGTGTGTGTGCGGTGTCCCGAAAAACAGACGAATGTAACTGTTCCGTTGGCAGTGTGGTATGGAAGATGCTGAGACAAAGAGAGTGCTGAGACGCGTGCAAATGTATATCGACGAAGATCCTGGAAATCGTTTATTAAATAAATCTAAAACTATTTTAATATGAATTTTAAGGGTAACCTTAGCGTTCCTGTACTTTTATTTCGACAATTAAGATCCGCAATTCTCAACAAATGTTAATCTAAACGCGTGCAAATGTATATCGACGAAGATCCTGGAAATCGTTTATTAAATAAATCTAAAACTATTTTAATATGAATTTTAAGGGTAACCTTAGCGTTCCTGTACTTTTATTTCGACAATTAAGATCCGCAATTCTCAACAAATGTTAATCTAAACGCGTGCAAATGTATATCGACGAAGATCCTGGAAATCGTTTATTAAATAAATCTAAAACTATTTTAATATGAATTTCAAGGGTAACCTTAGCGTTCCTGTACTTTTATTTCGACAATTAAGATCCGCAATTCTCAACAAATGTTAATCTAAACGCGTGCAAATGTATATCGACGAAGATCCTGGAAATCGTTTATTAAATAAATCTAAAACTATTTTAATATGAATTTCAAGGGTAACCTTAGCGTTCCTGTACTTTTATTTCGACAATTAAGATCCGCAATTCTCAACAAATGTTAATCTTATAGTCGATTTTGTCAGCGTGGCTGAGCGTGTCAAGCCGTGGCTGTCTGATCGCGAAAATTTTGTAATCTTCTGGTTGCAAAACTTAGTTACGTATCTTTGTCCGCAAAGTCTATAGTAATTCCATTCAGAGACAAATCGCTTTAAACATCTCTTTTCTTCGAAACGACATTAAAATCAGAAAATCAGCAAAAACGTACTTGTCGTGTTTATTCTCTTAGGATCTTCATATCCATGCAATAAAGATTACCATCTCTCTGGTGTTTGAGATTGCAGAGTTTCGGCTAAGAGGATTATACTGTCCTGGGAATGGGGTGTTATTTTGTAATTATATGGAAGTGAGTTCTTCAGGATTTATAGTTTGTAGCAGAATTTATGGTTTGAAGTGGACTTTAATATGTATAAAAATACAATTACAAGGAAACTCTGAAATTGAAAAAGGAAATATGCGACGATATTCAAAGAAATAAAAGAGCAGACAAAAAAAGAATAAAATAGCGCAATTCCCGCGATATTGGTAGTGAAAAAAAGGTAGTAGGAGGAATTCAAATCGAAAAGCCAGAAAGTCCATAAAAATAAAACAGTCATACTGAATTTAATTAAAGTGTAAACGAAAACTCGCGTTCCAATTAGATTATCTCTATTATCTTGCAATATCCATCCCACTGTCTAAAATACCTCCTGTGAATACGAATTCAAATTACAATTAGTCCACATCACTGCCCCCTCTCTCTCTCTCTCTCTCTCTCTCTCTCTCAATCTACTCTCTAAACTTGCAAACTTCAAATAAAATAGATCGCGTCAGAAGCAGCACCACCTTCAATTTGATCCAAATGCAAGCGAAAACTCGCGTTCCAATTAGATCGTCTTTACTATCTTTTGAATTTTTCTTTCGATACTTGAAAACTCGCTGTAACTACGAATTCAGCCGGCTACAGGCCATTGCTTTCCCAATCTATCCTCTCAATAATCACAAACCAATCATTTTTTCCCGATAAGAAAGAAAAATCCCTCTCTTGCCACGGAACAACCTCCATCGTGATTCGAAGAAGGCACACCATCCTCGTCGTTATCGGTAACGAGATTCCTCCGGAACGGTTGCCGAACAAGGGTCCCGGGCTTGTTACTTTGGAGAAGTCATCGAGAGGGAGACAGTCGAAGACGAAAAGACGACGATGAACGCGCGTCCACCGGTCGCTCTCGAACGTTATCGCTTTCCAATAACACCGGACACAGGCGTTGCTCTGCATTAACAATTCAATTCCATATTTCCCTGGAGCCGACACGACTGGTGCAACCGGACTCCCGTCTCCCCAGGGAAATACGTTGTTAGTTAATGTGGCCAGATCCAGACCACGTGGATCCCAAAGCAACGCCCGTTGTTCTCATTATTGGTTCGTGATCCCATCACGAGACTCGTAATGCAACGGACGTGTTTCCGAATCCCGTTACGTCTCGAACGTGACGCGCTCTCGCAAACTAGTACGGGAGATGTACTCCTCGTATCCTCTACCAGACAGCTTTACTGTTCCCTACCGTTTTATTACCAACCTCCGATAGCACGAACGATCGTCCAGGATACGACAAACGAAGCAGGCAAATCCTTGCGGCTCGTCCGAATGATGAAAAACGGAGAAAACGATTAAAAGTAACGATCTTCGAATTCTTTTTCTCTCATTGGTGTTACGCCACGAGGTTTACCATAGGCCGTGTTCCTAACCATCGCTCGTGGTACTACAGTGTCGCAGACAGATCGTTTTATATATATTTTTTTTATTTGTTAGAATATTTACAATCAATTCTCGTTGAGAATTTTCAGTAACTTCATTTGGCGTGATACAATGACATGGTTTATAGTAGTTTATATCGTTGGTTCTAGTAGGATCTAAGGATTTAATCTAAAGGGTATTTTCCTTTTAGTCTGCGGATCTGGTCCGTCGTGTCAAGTAGTTGGGTGACTAATGGGTTGTAGTGGTTGTTGACTCTTGCGTTATATCTGCTTCAGGACTTGTATATTTCATCTTTGACTGTGGGTATCTTGAGGTCGCGGTGGATTGTTTCGTTGGTAACATACCAGGATGCATTTATTATTGATCTTAGCGTTTTCGATTGGAAGCGTTGGAGTATTTCAATGTTGGAATTACTTGCTGTTCCCCATAGTTGGATTCCGTAGGTCCAGACAGGTCTTATTACGGTCTTATAGAGCGTAATTTTGTTCTGCGTGCTTAGGTTGGAGCGACGGCCAATAAAATTTTTTGAGTTTGTCCCTGAGTTGCTTCGATTTGTCTATGATGTGTTGTTTCCATGTTAATCTCCTGTCCAGATCGTCTCGTCTTATATGACCGGCGAAATACATATGTCGGGTTATCATTAGAGTTAGGGGCAGAGTTGGGGGAACCTTCACGTGAATTGGCCATCGTTGTGATGTACTAGAGATGCTATTTACTGATACAAATGTGATTATTACAGATCAGATGATCGAGATGTCGATGACAATGTATTTAGGTTCGATAACGAATTCACGGCCAACGGGATGACGAATGCGATGTGATACACGATCCGGGTGTGACTCAACGTACAAGTAGAACTTATCTGAATGAACTGAATCGCAGTCCAAGTGGAACTGCCCTTATATACTCCTCTGCGTACCTCTCGGGTCAATCTTTGTTTTTAAGGAGAGCTATATAATTATTCCATACCTCTGTTAGGTACACGTCCCTCCCGTGACCGTGGCTACGTTCAGTGACCCGTTATGTCACTTGGAGCCCAAGCCCACTGTCATAAACCTCGGGCACCCATACTCGGATTAGAACATAAACAACTATTCCTCAGTTTTATTATTTACGTGCAGTTATAATAAAAAGTCTGGACTAAAGTATTGGGAATAAAATCCAGATCGCTCAGTCTAACGAATACATCGTGAGATATCATAAAGTCGGGTGGAATTACTGTAACAAAGCAATTGTATCATCGTTAAATAATTTGTGACGTGTTCATTATATAATTTTAAATATTGTTAAATATACAAGTTTTATATTAACCCTGTTAATTCAGTGTTAAACTCATTTGAACTACCTCTGTTATATTAATGGAAACAAGGGAACGACTAATTCGCGGCGTCGATTATCAGAATCGTAGCGAGAATTTACGCCTCCCGCTGACGCGTTTTCCCCGCGGTCGCGTCTCTCCGCGAACGGTCGTAACAATTGGAAATGATCCTAGCGAAAGCGAAGAACGTGTACACGCGTATAGGACAGTGAAAAAGTTAAAATAATGTGATCGATGTTGGTGGTGGTTTTACAACCAAAACGCAATATGATCTTCTGAAATCAATGTTCGTTTCAGATCGGATTAAATCCGAGAGAATATTTATAATATTATTATCCTTAATTTTTCCAATGCAAATGTGTTTACATGTGTAGCTGGTCACAGCGATTGCGTTACTCGCGTTAAAATTAAATATCTAGTTTCCTATGCACAGAGGGAAGAAGAGAGGAAGAGAGGGAGAATATAAAGCAGCCCAGGAGCATATCGGTATCAGCTCGTTGCAGATCCATTAATATCCGGACAACGCAGAGCGTTTTACGATGCAAATGTTGAAACACGCTGACTCGGTGTAATCTGTAAGCTTCAGCTCGACAAGGTAGACAAGGACGTAAAAACACCACCGAGGACGCATATTAATATCGTTCGAAATTTACCAGCGTTTCAATTTTCGACCGATATAAGCGGCGCATAGAGATCCCGCGTAGACCAGATCTTTTATTCTTAAAAACGTTTCGCAACAGCCAGTTACATCGCTGCTTGGCGCTGATAAAGGAAACCGTCAGCTACGCTCTCCATTTTCCAAGCAATTTTTTAAGGATTAGCAGACAGATTATTAAGTCCGTTTCATGGATAAAGATACAAATTCGATCGATGCGAACGAACACGTGGAATACCATTTTCTCTTCGCTACATTCCACGATTTCTTTGATATCAGACTTCAATGCGCATTCTCCTTCCGGTTTTACTAAATAGAAGGTATTTAGTACAATATCCGAAGCTTTTATCTCAAGTCTTGGAATATTTTTTGTGTCTCAAGGAATTGAAAGCAATTCCTATACTGTTGGCTGTTTCGTTCGAGAGCAATCTCGAAATAAGATCTCCGAGGATAATAACTAGTAATCGATATTTTAAAGTCACGATTGTCCTAGTTTCTTTCTTTATCTCGAAACCAATACCAGCTTTTTAATTTCACGTAACATTTTCCGCAATTGGCTGATAAAACACGAATTCTCTCGTGCACGACGCACGTTAGTTAAATTAAAAATTCACGAGGATGGAAATCGCAATGGTGCGAATTAACGCTTTAAAAATTTCAATGAATTAGTTACGGATTTTTAACTCGTGAAAGTATCGTTCGGTTAGTTTCATAATTAATTAAGTCGCAACTGTATTTTCCGTCGCGATAAATGTTCACCACAGAAAAAACATACGAATCACTTCGGCACCTCTTCTTTCCCAAATATATCATCGATATCATTCGTGAAACTGCATATCAGCTAATAACTCGCAATCTCGCGACAAAAACTGAACGTTAAGGTTCACCAAGAAGTTCGCTCCATCAAATATATTACGGAGATCCGAAATCATATTCGAGATAGTACTCCGCCAACCAATTATCGGTAATCGATTGATCGAGTGGCCACTATGTTACGTGCAACTGCTACACTTAGCGTCGATATATCTTGTAATCAACCAGTTAACGGTCATCTATGCGTTAATCTGCGTTAAGTTATAACGTGCTTGTACCTCACCTTGTCTTTTTATACGGAGATCCTATCTTCGCCCTTTTCTCTCCGATGTAATCAATCACGTAACTTACTTCTCCCATCATGACATAATACTATCAAATTTACTAAAAATTCCCTTTGGAGAATATAGGACAGAATGACGCTTTATGACCGAAAAGAAATATCTATTTTAGTAGAATGTAATTGAAAGCTGAAAGAAGTTGTTGAAGCCCAAATCTTTGGTCTCTTAACACATTGTTGACCGGTCACGAGTTAACTCGTGTTTTCATGGCCAAACGTTGCCGACCAGCCACGAGTAAACTCGTGATGCGCTTTTTTCGCAATCAGTTCGTTGTTTTCCCAATCACATTCGCACATCACATCAGCCCAATCACATCAGCGTCGTTTTCTCAGTGCATTGCTGTAGTATCGTGCAAGAGAGGCCTAAGAGATATTGGGCGAACCATAAACAATGTCGCGAGAAAGCCTAAGTGCCGACAGGTCCATCGATGCATCGACGGTCCTTCGATCGAAGAGTTGCGCGGAAAGGACCTGCGTGACCCTGGCCTCGAGCGGTTGCGGGACACTTGCGTGGTAGAGCTAAGAGAAAAGACAAAGGGATGCTGAAGGAGAAAGACGAATTAACAGCGAGTGTTAGTTGAGAAGTCAGAGAGTGCGAATCGCGTTGTCGAGAGAGTGTGGTCCGCGTGAGAGAGAGCGTTGGAACCGTGGTGACGAGAATTGCAAATTAACTATTTAGTTGTCTTAATTATAGTACGTTATTGTATTTAATTCACGTTAAATAACCATCGTTTCCTCCTTAACCAACACCTGTTTGATTCATTTTAGAATAAATAACTAATAAATAATATAGTGCAATATAGTGCAATTGTTGGTCAGCATAGTGCATAAAGTATGCTCTTCAAAAGGAAAACGCAGCGAAACTAGATATATTTATAAAAATTGTTGTGTGCCATTACACGTAGGTGATTGTTACACCGTTTATCATACGAAATAAAAATATTAAAAGTTGAGTAATAAATAAAATTTATTAAAGTTTATTTATATTGTTTTACTTCCACATTCAATTACGAAATAACCGGTGACATAAGATAAATTCTCAGTAAAATTGCCGCTCAACAATGTGTTCATATTACGATAAACGATATTTGTAATATTACGGGGTGCGTGTGAAAACTAAATAGGAAAACGATTTTGGTAACGTGGAATCGATCGACGTCGTACTGAATTTAAAAATTGCTCGCTCAGAAAAAGTGAAAAATGTAACATGATCCCCGGATAAATAAAGTAAAAGTTATGTCACCGTGGAACGAAAGTAATCGCGACTCGTTAAAACTTCCATCGTGAAAGAACATCGTCTTAGACGTCTGTGTTTCTGTTGGTCTCGTCGACAGCTTGCACCAACAAGCAGATGAAACGTTCAGAGACAATGATACGAGAGACCGCAATCCCTTGTGCTCGAATCATAGCGACGCTGAACACGATTTCCCCCGAGCACGTGTCAGTGAAATAAGGCGACAGACGCGAAGCTTGTCGCTTTCGCCGCCGACGAAGTACATTCTACTTTAAACGTGTGCTGCAGATCGCATCATCGAATGGCATTATTATTCGCGTGCGACGACACGACAGAAGCACGAACTGCGAAGCTTTTGAAGCTTTCGTGCTCTAATTATCGTCGAAAGGCCTTTTGTACAAATCCATCGAAATCTTGTATCATAAATCTTTTATCGATATTCCTATGATGCAGGGATTGTAATCGCATCATATCGAGAGAAATAAGAGTTCATTTTGAAACGTAAGTCACAAGAGTTTATTTTGCTAAAAAGTTTCGCTCAGGATCAACGAAACGAATAAATTTTGCCCGTGCAACGAATGTTGCTCGTCGTACTCGAAGTATAGAGCTTGTCTCGAAGGAATGAAAAATCACTCGTCAACCTGGAACGATACGTCTTGCAAAAATGTAATTTCTAAAATTTCTCCAAAAAATTACGAATCCATTATACCCACTCTGATATTACCAACGTTAATGTCGCTCATCCTTCCATAGTACTCGATCGAGATAGATCTAACTTTAGCAGTACTCAGCTTAGTTTAGAAACTGTGCCAGCGAATTCGAAGCACGCTCGGCAAATCTCGAAACGTGTCGATATACAGCATTTATCGAGCACGCGAATGTGATAGTAAACGCGCGCGGAAACCGTGTACGTGTCCCTTACGGACGCGTTATCGTACCGAAACGATCTTCCTACGTTCGTTAGCTGAAATTCGAAGAAACGAAAGATCGAGGAAAATAGCGTGGTCTGCCGAAATTTCGCTCGGGACAGCATCATCGCGTGCATTTTATTCGTGTATGCACGTACCATGGGCGTTATCGCGCGCTTTTCAGCATCGCACGGTCTGTACGGAATATTCTGACTCGCTATA
The DNA here is from genome assembly GCF_910591885.1 of Bombus terrestris. Lineage (NCBI taxonomy): Eukaryota > Metazoa > Arthropoda > Insecta > Hymenoptera > Apidae > Bombus > Bombus terrestris. Next base: position 3,077,050 of record NC_063271.1, on the reverse strand, counting down.
ACCGTACACCATGCACAGTCGCGCGCAAATAGCTTTTAGGAAAGCCACTCTTATATAGTATAAGGCGAGGCAACGTTAATGATACCTGCTCGCATGCAAATCCTTTTCTAGACTGAGAAGTAATTAAATCGGCAACTTTATGCGACCAAAGACCTTTATGGATCAGAGACCAGGAAGAAAAGCGTCTGTTCCGTCTTAACACAAAAGAACCCGCGTGATCTTAGTCGGCGAAACTTATAGCACGATCACAAAGGAAGGAAAATTTTTCTCCTCTCTCGATAGCCGAAGACGTGTTATATACTCGGTGTTCCCGAAGAGTAATTTAGAAATACGCGATTGGCCGCGAAAATATTTCAGCTTTTATTATAGAAAACTTTTGACCTATATATTGCGTGTGTTATCGGGTTGTCCGGAAAGTGTCTTTCTTTCGCAAACGTGTTTTTTTACAACAGTGCACCTTTATACAAATGTGAAACCAAGTCTGTGAAATGTCGCGGTGTTTATCTCAACAGAACAAAATGGATCGTACGTAGTTCGACAAAATAATATAAAACAAATATTATTTCCTCTTAAAACGAAAGAAACTTTTCGGACAACCTAATATATAAGACATTGCGAAGTATTATATTATAACAAGATACGACGAGTTCAAAACGTTTCCCGTAACGCGTGTTATGTTCGTGAGATACAATTATTCACACACATCGGCTCTTGCCAAAGTAGAAGGAACAGGAAGTCTGATTCTTGTTCGCTGTACGAAGCGCAACTAGAATTTAACGCGAGATCTTTCTCAAATGAAAGAGCGATTGAGAAACGTAACGACGAAAGTTTAAAAAGTTCGGCAAAGAGCTTCGAGCAGCTTCTCCTTTTCAGGAAGACCGTAATCGTCCCCTTTGTCAGTCTAATTTATTCCGTACGAAGCAGCAATCTGTCATAACTCCAGTCCAAGCTGTATCCTGCCACTGTTTTGCGCTCTTTACGATTCGCTGCTCGTCGCTGGACGAATTTCTATTTTTCCCCTGAGAAAAATCTTCCCTCCCATGGATGTACGACTAGACGTCGGATGATCTACTAAATTTCTCTACTGTTGGTTCTGCATTCTCGTAGATGCTTGACCAAAACGATTTCGACCCTCACGGGAAATTATATCTAAGGATGGTAGAAAAACCTATGACAATTCGTTCGATTCGTTCGAGAAATTTCAAGTTTCTTTGTTCAATCTCGTTGCTGTTCGCGCGACGATATTGGCTTTGTGTAATTGACCGATTAAAAATCATAAATTAAGATTTCGAGTATTTGAAACGTCGGGAATATCTTCCTCGGCTTTCTAAGTAATTATCCATTTATTTTCTGATACGTTCGCAAGAAGAATCAGTAACGTAATATCTAAAACAAGAAGATAGAAATAATATACGGCGGAGCAAGGAAAAGTAGGACGAATGCTTTTCGTAGAGATTTGTAAAGAAAGGTCGAGGAACGCGTTGAAAGCAACGCATTCATCTAGGAAATACGAGAGAACCGCGAATATTCGCAACGGCGTATATCTCGATTTGTCTGCAGTGTCGATTCGAGATACGCTGAGCGCGCAACATTAGTCGATCGAGGCTAAAATTCCATTTGTGGAAGAACGGGAAACGGAGCAGCGCGTAATTACTCGAATCAGAATCAGACGGATCTCAGAGTAACGAGGAAAGACAGCCGGGGATGCATTCGAAATCGAGGCTCGCGAATCAGCTTGTTACTTCTCTCAGAAACGTGCGTGTTAGGTTCCAAATGAACGAAATATAGCCGTCTCGATTTATGTACGCGAGAATTGATCAATTTGCTCGATAACTTCGAGTCGCGGATACGAATTTTGTATATATCAAATCAAATCGATTTTGTAAATATCACATTTGGTCGAGTAAAGTAACATTTGGTCGATTGTGAGCAACAATAGCGTGATAAGAGGTAGTATGAAGGAGAGAGAAGTTTGTCGCCGAAGGAAAGAAGACAACTGACGTAGACAGATGAAGGATAAAGTTGATTGATTACGTTATTTTCGATTTTGTAATGCGTTGAAACGTTGCTCGCGTCGAGGATAATGAATATTGATGATGACACGCGTCCAACGAACAACGATGCGTCAATTGTGTCAAAATTATAATTGTGTTTCTGTTTCATCGAACACATATATCCCACCGATAATTACAAATGTATCCTATGAATTTTAACGCTATTGTATTACTACGCCTACATCTGCACCCAAATTTTATTTAATTTAATCTATATATATATATATAGAGAGAGAGAGAGAGACAGACAGACAGACAGAGAGACAGAGAGTAGATAAAATCATACACCTTTTCTCTGGTGTTTGATCTCTCTCTCTCTCTCTCTCTCTAAGTAAGTAAGGTATTTATTATAAAACAGGAAACAATGATTAATTAACACGAACTAAATACAGTGATGTGATACAACTTATACAACTTAAATGGATGATTCACAATTCAACTCACAGCTTGCAATTAACAAGTCGTCCTACAACACTTCTCGACTCTGCACTATCAAAACTTCTTTTACCTTTCTCTATTTATCTGGGGTACATCGGGGTCTTTTCCAGGGTTTTCCCTCCGATACTACATATATATATTAATATTTCTTAGTTGATACTTTATATGAAACTATGGTCTTAAAAATGACACGAGAAATATAATATCCAAATCTAATTACGATTGTCGCCAGATTTTTAGCTCTTAATGACGATTAATAGCGCTCAATAGTCACAAGAATAACACGAGAACGCTGTTTTCTGTTTCAGATCACGAGGTACGCGAACGATTTGCTTTTCACCGAACGAGCGCGTGAAGCTCCAGATTTGTTATTCAATCTTCCTCGGCATTCGTTAAATTGGCCCAGGTGCTTCTCGAGGGGCTATAAAAATGGTAAAACACTTCTGGAGAAACATAAATTCCCATTTTACGCGTCTGACCGAGCGGACCAGGCCGAGTTCACCGCGCGCCAACTTATTCCCCCATTTTTCTTAATCCGATTAAAAAATGCTTTACCCGAATTAAAGTAACATAAATTGCAGCGGAGTGGTTCCTTTAACAACTTTATTTCTCCAAAGCGAAGATGTACAGTAAGACATGGAGAGAATTTACGCTTCTATAACAATTTTATAAAACTTCCGTCTATTCTACACATATATGTTTTTTCATATTCTATGGGGAAAAATATCACGATTTTATTTTACGCTCGGTTCTGTAATTAAATAATACCGCAGAAATTATAGGAACGAGCGAGAATTATTTCCTGAAGAGGGAAAATCCCCGGAGCACTTGTTGAGTCATTTCGCGTCATAATTGCCCGCGCTAGATCTCTCGAACAAAATTTCCACGCGGCCATTTTCGAATAACCCACCACTTATGAATACCGAACCGCGCAACTTTTTTAATAATAATACACTACTAAAATCTCAAACAAATTGCAATTTCCTGTACGTTCTGCGTTTAATACGAACGCTAAAAAAATACCGTTTCGGGGGCAGAGCATCTCGAATTCGAGTATACGAGGGGAAATTCACAGAAAGGAGAACACCTAAAACATACATATTTCATTTATGCTTTACCGTTGCACGAAAATTCTTCTCAGGGTAACGTTGTATTTTAAAAAACGCCTGTAACGAGAGGAAAACTTTCTATACAGTATACACTCTATTATCATCTTAAATAAGAATCGAAGCTGTATTTGAAAAAATAGGTCGCTGCTTTTTCTCTCCATTATTCCGTATAAGATTACGAGACATCCATCGAAGTTGTGTTCCTCCTTTCGTCCTACTTCGTAAATCCACGTTATCATTCGCGGATCCACTGGCGACATTATTAATATTCATCGTTGGTGATTTATTCCGCGCGAGAGACGAGTGGTCAATCGGTGGCCACAAACGGGGAGAGTAGGTGCAAGAGAGAATTGCGCGCAAAAAGGGGTTAAACGGGTTCGTCAATGGTTGCGCCTTCGGCCTAGTTTCCGGATTACCGCCGAGGTCACGGAGGTTCATCCTTCCTGAAGAACTATCGAGGTAACGCTGAATTTCGAAAGGGACTAATTGAAATTCCTGCGCAAGATTCCGCAAGAGAGTGAAGCTGCAGGTCTCTCGAGTCGCCGCATCTCTATCTTTGAAGTTTCTTAGTTTTACTTTTTGGTAGTCTTAATGCGAGACGCCCGAAAGGAGATGGTCTACTTTCCGCCATGATCGATACCGTGAAGTATTTCTTCTCGAAAAGGTGCCATTTTTTGTCTGATTACTTTTCAGCTGACGTTCGCAGAATTTTAATTCAGAACTGGATAGATAGGCGTCTTCGTACGATTGTAAAGAGATTATTTCGGAGATTGAGAGCGTCTACGTCCCATTTTTTACAGATTTAAGCGGCAAAGAATCTACTCTCTCTCTCTCTCTCTCTCTTTCTCTATAATACCTACATTCGCAAGATTACAAATTCAAGAGTTTGCCGCAATAAGAAAGTGATTCAAATTCTTTACGTAATGTTACACATTCTGGAAGAAAGGAAACGACTCGAAAGACGATTTCAAAGAATTAAAGCGAACGATAATGGCCAAGAGACGAGGGAATCTCTAATTACAAACAGAGATGGAAGGAAATGAAAAATTCAGTTCGATCCTGGCCACAGACAGACCTGGGCTACAGGTTCTTCCTTCCGTGTAATCTCGACGCGCACGTTTATCGCACGTATAAGAAGATAATGAGCCACGAGTACAATGAAACAGCGGAGAAAGAAAGCGGCAGAATAATTTAGTAATTGCGCGGCCAGCGAGCGTGTAAAAGGTTTCATCGTACGGTTAATGCTTTAGCGAGGAATATTCCTCAGCTCTCTTAGTGTCCCTTTTAATGCTACGTCGTAAATGAAGGGCAGCACCGACAATATTGTAGCGTATTTCTGCTGTTACTCGAAGAATCGCGAATTATTACGATAAAGATGGTGTAACCATCAACGCGTATAACGATGTAATCATCGACTCTCGAAATATGGATACGTAACAAACAAAAAGGTACCACCATAAATTCTCTACAAAGCAGTGGTAATCAGAGAAGTTAAACGAAATTGCCGACTGCTTCGCAATTTTTTACGTGACCTTTCCTAGCCGCGTACGTCGTGTCAACGTGTTTCCAAGTTAAAAAAGAACTTGTTCGTTCAAACAGAATTTAAAGGAAGAAAAGGACACGATAAAAACGTTACCATCGAAAAGGTAAATAAAAATGCTACTCTATACGAATAAATAAAATCGCGAATACCGTTAAAAACGCGAGTTCGATCGACGCAATCTCTCGATTTCGTAGTTTCACGTAATTCCAAGCGATTCTTCGATGGACGCGTCGTTCGCGCGCAAATTCGGGGACATTAAGTGCGCCGCCACATTTGTATCGCTTTAATATCCGGTAGTTGTCGTGATTCTTTCGTATTTGGGTTTACGTTTGAACGCGCTACTCCTCTTCCCACGATAAACGAAATTGGCTTCGATTTCAGAGCGAAAAGATTAAAATAGCAAACTATGGAGCGAATAGCGGCAAGAGCCGAACAACGATTTTATCAGCGACAATTTGTTTATTGTTACATTCTCTCTTCCGTTTGACGCGCGCACCTGCAATCGACGCGAGATTGCTTCTCGCCGAATCGCGATATCGATAATGATAACGCGTTTCACCGGTCAACGTAATCGTTGGAAAAGCACGGCCGACGCCATTGTTGCTTACCAGTTTCATTATAACGCGCCGTAATCCGGAATTTTCCACGTGCGCGGCCTCGTTTTATTTATCACTCGCTTTTGTGCTTAAATCGCTTTAACGAACCTCCCCCTGATAATATCCTTTCGGCTCATCGGACAGAGGTTACCAAGTTAATTCGCAAATAACGAGGAAATTTGCCGGCCTTTCCGAGACGCGATGCGTGAAAAATTCATACGAAACGCCATTTCAAATTTGCATGCGTCTCGCGCGAACTCGAAGCTCCTGCGCGAAAAGTTTACGTTAAACTTCATCGAACATTTAATACTCTCAATTTTTCATAGTTAAAGTTGCAATTTAATTTCTTCAAGCGCAGGATGTTCTTGCGCGTGTCCGACTTTTCCAAGGAGCAGTAAAATTGACAAAGTATTCATTGATGAAAGATCATTGGTCCTTGATTTTGTTCGAAGTAGCCAAGAATCGTCGATAGTGAAAAGACAACTACATTTCTGGAAATATATTTCTGCAATATATTTTTAAATATATTTCGGAAATATATTTCGTTTATATTATATAAATATATTTCGTTTTGTAACAGCAGTTTGCACAGCAGTTGCGATATTCTGGTTCAAACCTCAAAAAGACAGTAGAGTTAATACGTATCATTCACATCGTTTAAAAAGACATAATTAATATAAATTTCCTTATTTTCCAGACAGATCGTGTGTATATATCATATCCTTAAAAACGACCATGAACGCGTTTCTTTTTCGCTACTTGATTACTTCCTGAAATATCGGAAAATATTCGTAAGACTCGCATCGATGTCTATCGGCACAGGTCGGTCGTTCCATAAAATTTTTATCGCCAGCTAGATTCATAGGCTAGCCACGAAATCGTGGTTCAATTTCACGCTGGAATAAGTAATCCTGCGTCGCGAAGAGTTAACGGGCCACCCCGTCCCTTCCGAGGCTTTTGATAACGTGGCTTAGGGTCGATAGCGCGGAGAATTTAAACGGATTTTACCTTAATTCTCGGTGAATTTCCACGGTATTCGACGGTCGATTAGCGCGTGTATGGCTGGTCCAGATATAGAACTATTCGCTTGGCAAATTATGGAAAGTTCCACGACTACTACATCGCTGATGATGCACTTTAACTTTACGGAACAATTCAGAAAAACCTTTTCTTCGTCTCGATTCCTCTGCTGCAAGCAGATGAAAGAGAAAAGATCGCATCGGTAAACTAGACCAGACCACGGCGAAACATCTGAAAAGGAATTCTCCGACGTATTTACATACACCGTGACAAACGTACCGATAAAGCATCGCAGAACAGCGATTCGAAAAAAGAAACCGATAGATGACCTGTCTAGAGTCTCCTCGAATCATACGAGGATACAAAGAAAAACCTTCGAACAGGAATTCGTATGTGGACAGACTGGTAAAAGGAAGGACTAAGAGGGAGGACGAGAACTTATTTCCATAGCCATAAGCCGACACAGCAGAAGGTACTTGGACGGAATAGTTTAGAGGTTCAAAGAGAATACGCGAAGGAGAACGCGAGGTACACTATGTGCTGGACTAAGATGGATCACCTCTGTTTCCCTGTATTTTTATCTCAGCTGCGTTCACAGTTTTATCTTCTTCCAATGAGAAACTATTTCACGCCGGTAATTCCCCGGATGGATAGATGATGCGCTAAAAAGATTCGCGGGGAGCAACGAGCCGATAAGAAGCGGCGCCTTCGCGCAATTTGATACATTCTTTTCCTGCCGACAAAGAATTCCATTTGGGGATACGGTTTACCAGACGAAGACCCAGACACTTTGTCCGTCTCCGTTTTCCGGCGAACATTTTTATGAAACGGCGAATCGGTGATCCGTTGAAGACGAAGGTCTTGTCGGAAAGAAGCGTACCCTCTTCCGCGAATACGTTTCCGGGTGATCTTTATTGGAGAAGCTACGATGAAAGATGGATGAATTTGAAACGCCAGGGGCTGCACTAAAGAGGGAACACTCGTTCCCAAGGAAGCTTAGCTACGTTACTTCGCTTGTTACGGTTCAATTTACCTTTCTTACTCCGCGTCGAGTGCTCCGCGCTACTTTCAGACAGATATTTGTCATTGAGTGCATCCCGGATCTTCTCTGCTCCAGTATAAGAACCGATCTTCTTTCCCGTCTGTAATTTTCTCCCTTTTTATAAAGAAGCTTCCCGTTCAAGGGAATTAATTTTAATTAGCTACGATCTTGAATAATTTTGCTTTGGTAGAGTGGGCACTTTTTAACTTATGCAAACGCGTGTCGTTTACGACGTTACATATACATTCACGGGCATATAATTTTCTGTATCTTTACGGTTGCTTCCAACGATAAAAAAGTTCTTTAGATAGAATAGATAGAATAGAACCATGCAGCACAGACGTCTCAGTTTCGATAGAGCAATTAACGTCTTCGGGGCATCTAACAAGAATCCACCAAATTATACTTCTCATACGTATCTTCTTCCTCGATAGTGTAGTATCGTGAACAAATTGCCTAAGAAATATCGGGTGAACCATAAACAATGTTGTGAGAAAGCCTAAATAACGACAGACTGAAAGGGTTTGAGGATCCGGAGCATCCCAGCTGAGCGTCAGACGGTCCACCGTGGGGTTTTAGTCGGTAAAGTCCGACACTACCCCGCTGCTTCTCAGAAGAACGGAGTTCATGAGGATTTCCCCGCGTATAAAAAAAGAAAAACCGAAAGGGTCTGGGAACTTCAATGGGCTGAGCGGTTCAATGTATCGTCGATCCTTCAGTCGAATAATTACACGGAGAAAAGGCCTACGGGACCATAACCACGGAACACGTACATGGTGGGGCTATGAGAAAAGACAAAGGGATGCGCAACACTAGAACTACATCAGTCAAATTGACTGGCTTTACAATTTTATTTTAAAATTCCTACTTCATGTTATATTTTTTCCGCACTGATGTAATGACCTTAGCAACGATAACTAAAAGAATAATATAACGAATTTTATTTTGTTCTTTATGTATTCAAAGTCAAAATAATTTTGTATCGTGGCTATTTATACCAATGCCAGTCAAAATGACTGGTACTTGTCAACGTGTAAAAGGGTCCTGCAATCTGTTTATCGAACCCCAATTAACCAGTTTCCTCGTTTTCTACAACTTTCCACGCGTTTTCAAAATTTTTACCGCGTATCATTCGATATGATGATATCAGTTACCAGGAAAATTCCGGATCGATCGCTAGATGCTAACGCTAGAAATACCACACCAGTCAAAATAACTGGTCCTACAATTTTATGAATGTGTTCGCCCTCGATTAGGGATTATGGTGCCAGATGGATTAATAATACCAAAAATGTACTACATAACATTGAATTACTTCTATAAGAAAGTAATAAATCAATAAATATAAAAATATTCTATTATTATGTATCTTTTAAAAACCGGTCATTTTGACTGATTTTGGTAGAAATTGCTTCGTGTTAACTATCGGTAGTTCTAGTGTTAATCCCTTCCCGTACTTTAGCGAGTCTAACTCGCGACCAGATACTTGGGCCAAACATGAATATGAAACTCGCGATAGTCTGACTCACTAAAGTACAGGAAGGGGTTAAGGGAGAAAGACGAATTAACAAGCAATCGTGAGTTGAGAAGTCAAAAAAGGAGCTGAGCAATGGCTTAACTTGACTGTTCTTTTATATTTTTATATGCTTTTATTCACAAAAGTGATTAAGTATAATATTACAATGAAGTAGCGAAGTTACAAAGTATTAAAATAGTTGTTCAAATCACGGCCAAGACCGCACCCAAGACTAGTCTCATGGTCCAATGCTCGCAGTTTTTATACGTTGAGTTTGCCAGAGATGAGGGACAAGGAGAGGATCCTGAGTGTTCTACGTAATGGGGAAAATTTGGTGTTAGGCCATGTCCAAAGGTAAGGTCAAAATCTAAAGGTTCATTGTCAGGTAATGTGGATTTGGATATGGTCGCTGTCACATCAGTTGTCGAGGAGGATGGTCCGCGTGAAAAACAGCGTTGGAACCGTAGCAACAGGATTGAGTGACAAATGATGACTGCGTGCATGTAGACTGACGAAGCATCATACTTGATTTTGTGTTGGCGTGAACGATATTGAAACAAATCATACCGTTACCAAACCTATTAGCACCATAACTTTTCCCCACGATAGTCTCTCCTTTTTCGAAGAGAATTATTCGTGCGATGAGATTAAATTTAATCAATTACGAAACTAAATGATTCTTCTTTATCAGAGTAAAGCTATCCAACAGGGGCGTTTTAATTTCACGAAAGATATCTTAGATACGTCTAATGGATATCGATCAGATTGGTGTTTATTTTTCTTCAAACCGTCCTATCGGAAGGCTGATCAGCCGACGTGGCCACAATTTCGATGGAATCGCTAACTTCGTTAATTTTTCTAATCGACTTCGTAACTTGCGAACTTTTTAAATTCATACTCTAGCGATTATCGGTATCGATAATATTCCAAGGTGGTTTTCAGCACGTTATCCGCGAAGACGTGCCGCGCACGAGTAAAGACGAGCCTGTTAGTCGTCTAAATTATTCGAATTCATTCGCGCGCAGTCCACGGAAAAGAGTCGACCGCGTAGTAATTGAATCGAATTAAGCGCGAATTCGTAGCTAAGCCGAAGGAACGAGTAATATTCTCCGCGTATCTTGCAGGGTATTCGGGAAATACGATAACCTCGTTGACGGGGACGGTTACTGGAATTGCGCGTTCCGTAGTTCAATACACTTTAATAATCCTCTGGTTTTCTAACGAAGATTGCGTTCGACGCGGTTTCCTGTAATTCCCAGCAAATCTAATTGTAGTTTGGTCCATACGCTGGAAAGCTTGAATAATCGCTTCTCTGCGATTTCATTTGGAACTCGCGAGTAGCGAACTCAATACTTTCTGTATCAAAAGATGCAAACTTTATTACGTGATATATTTTCGACATCTTTTCTAATTCTCCTCCCTTCTCGACGGTGAAAGAAACTGAGATAGTTTTTCGGCTATCGAAATGAAAGCAAATTACGTCGCTGTTGGTAACAAAACTTTCCTGATACGAGCAGCGAAATAGGTAGGCGGTTGAAAAAAATCGACCAGCTCTCCGATTCGAAAGGAACGGGAAATTCCTATCGACGGAGCTGTTTGACCAACCGCTACGATCGAACGGGCCGAGCTACGAGAGTAGAACAACAACCCCGGAAAAAAAGAATGAAACAGAGAATAGGAGAAAAAAAAACAGGAGAAAGGAAGGAAAAGAATGGACCAATTGCTTGCACTTAAAACGATCGGTCCAACTTGTTCCCGACAGGCAGAAGTTGCTCGCGTGCCGTTGAAAAATATTTGAAAGTTACTCTTTCGCTCTGATCCAGCTCGCCGGAGTACCGAGTACCGAAGTGAATGAATATACGAGCGGTGAAAATACGTCGAAAAGTTTGCCTCGTTTCGTCGGATATCCACGCTACCGTGACGATCGATTCATCCCCCGTGGATGACCATCCTGTAAACGGAATTAATCGGACCGGCAACTGATGCCCGAGTGGTGCCACAAAAAACCGAAATACGCTAATTATCGACTGGAAGACTCGTCCGGTGTAACGAGTTTCCTATTTTCCAAATTCTCTTTATAGTTGTAACGATCTTTTTCCACGCGACAAAGTTAATATCTTTAGAGATTTGTAATGGTAGAATCGTTGCAACATTAGGATGATTAAACTGACCAATGCGCAGTTTTTATACATTTACAGGGACACGTTTTACAGGCATTTCATTTCGTTTTCCCTCGTTTTTACGTCTTTGTTAAAAGTTTTATATTTTACTTGGAGTTTCAATATTAATATTATACTTTAATTCCGCGTTTAATTACGCTTAAAATATTTCGAAAAAATTGATTTATACTCGACACAAAGGATACACCGCTCTATTTAAAAAAAGAAAAGAAAAGATCTATTTACGTTCTACTGATAACTGTATTTACGAAAAAAATAGATGAAATCATAGAAGGATCTATAGCTCCCGATACCGTTCATTATTTCCAACATTTTCTAGTCCGTTTCCGCCTATGCAACATTTAGTTGAATAATACGTTGAAATTGCGCGAGGTAATGGAGAGGTTGTTTCAGAGAGTTTATTATTATCACCTGCACGAGTAACATAATACATTATTGTTTGGGGATTAAGTTGCAAAACAACAGTTTCTCGGTACAGATTCTTCCTCTGCAACACAAAACCTTGAATATTACGATCCAACTATAGAACAATGTTCGCGTGTTTCGTTATTGCTCTTAAATTAAATTAAACGTAATATACATCGCGTGGTATTAAGTAGCAGCTTGAAAATTCTCCTAAAACGACGCGTCTCCAGATAGGTAAAACGTATATTAAAAGGTGCAAACGGTTTGGTAACGAAGATAAAAAAAAAAAAAAAAAAAAGGAAGCTGTCCAAGTGGCGCGAGTCAGAAAGTAGCGGTTAATTGGAACAAACCGGAGGCCTCTTAAAAAATCGACGTTTTACACGTCGAGATATCTCGAACATGGTCGGAATTCAGAGGGGAAAATGCAGATATCCCGGGATTTTCTTTCCTTTCTTTTTTCCTTCTTCTCTTTTTTCCCCTTTTCCTGTGGGCGAACTGTGACTTCAGCACGCGCGAAAGAGGAGACGAGAGGAACCGTGAAGCCAAAGTAATGGATCCAGTCACAATGTAAAACCGATGTGACCGACCGCACGGACCGAGTATAAAAAATTTCATTTCTCGAGCTGGTTAGGTTGAAGATTGAATGAAATCTGGGCGCGGAGGTTGCAGACTGGTGGAAAAAGTCGTTGCAGCTGTAGCCGCAAAAGGCAAGAGGGATACACGACGACCGCGACGGCTTGCATACTCGAGTGGGAAACATAAAGAGGGGGGAAATAATTCTCGCGGGTCGTCGACCAGGAAAAATATTTACGGCTCGAGTATTCCACCGACGGGCTGTAAATTTTTTGGCAAGGAGTGCTTTACTTTCTGTACTCCATCCCCATCTCTCTCTCTCTCTCTCTCTTTCTCATCTTCCAACAAGATTCCCCGTTCTCTCACATCGAGAAACGCTCTGTTTCTCTTTTTAATGTATCGTCGAATGGCCGACACGAGCCTCTGCAAGTTGCACGCCGACCTTAAATTGAGCGTTTTACGAACTACGAAACTCGACGACATCGTGACAGCCAGTGGGAAATACGGTATCGAACGAAAACAGTCTCGAAACGCTCCCTGAAACATTTGGCTCCGCGCCTTGCGAACACATTCCGGCGAGATTAGGAGGCTGAAATATATCGGCTGGAAAGTTTGCAGGGGTCGAATCAAGAACCCAAGCAAAGGGAATCAAGTTTAACAAAAACATTTTATCATCTAGTCGAGGAATGTGTATAGGGACTAGACGATGACAATGTTGTACAGTCGATCTACTTTTTTTTATATCAGCTGCCACGCTGATTTATTATACTTATTGTACTACGAACCATGAGAGTATGATATCAACTATCTCATACTCTCGTTACAAATTTTCACTGTTAGGCACAATGTTAATTATTCAACCCTAGAATATTACAATGGAGTACTGTTTCTCTCCACTCGTTTTTATTTTAGCCATCTCTAAGCAGTGTTAACACTTTACTGACCGCTAGCGGTTCAACAGCGTACGCACGTCCGACCGGCAGCTCAAGCGCAGATTCTCCCTGACGCCGGCTCTGTTTCGGTTTAGTCTCTCCAATATCATTCTTTTCGTTCATCGCGAACGAAAGTTAGGTAAGTTTTTCAAATTGGTATAAAACTGTGGGAGCTTACAAAGCAACGCAACTGACGCAACTGAGCAAGGTACCTTGGTACTAAATAACAAATTATTGCTCAAATAATGAGAAAGATTGTCGGCGACAAAAAGCGGTTAATCGGCTATCGGTCGGTAAAGTGTTAACGTTATAAGATGAAATTCCTTTCGATCTTCAAATTTAATATCGATGCTCGAGCAATTACATAATAGCCGTGATTCGTTCTATTCTAAATACCACCACAATAACTGGAAACCTGCTAAAACTTTACGATTACCATCGAATCAATCTCGTATTGCCTTATGAATTTTTAGCTACGTTCGGTACGCAGTGTTCTCCCTCCGTGGAGAAGATCGAGAATATCACGTGCCTGTGAAATTCTATTTCTTAGTTCATACCTAATTCACGATTTCCTCCTGGCCTGGAATAAGATAGAGAGGAGGATCGTGTTCTACTAACTTACTTACACTCTCTGTTTGATCCCTTTATTACGACGAGAATGCAGATCACGGCGGAGACTCGCGTGTCCCGATGCATCGACGCTCTCAGTTTTTCCGAGTTATACCAAGAGAGAGATTCTCTACCAACGGTTCCGCCGATATCGTGGCAATTTTTATGATTCAGTGGTCGAAACGGACGCAGAATAAAATTTCGTTTCCTACTGGTTGGCCAGTTGCAGAACTAACGATACCGAACTTTCTGGCCGCCGCGTGGAATTATTATTCTCCTATGATGTCCCTGGCCAATCTCCATTCCACGTTTTTCCCAGCGTTAAAAGAGAAAGGAAATTGGCGTAAAAATGAAATCAGTATCGTATTTTTATTCGTGGAACGCGAATGGTTTTATTGTATATAAATATTCGAAAACGAGCACTTGTAAAAAATCATCAAAAAGACGAAATAAAAAGTAAACGAAAATAAAAAGGAACAAACGTAAATGATACGATTTTTAAACTGTCACGATTCTAAACTATTTCTGATAAAAATGTATCGTGACAACGTTGTTCGACAGGATCGGACTTGGTCTTGAAGATTCGAGCATCCCTTGAATACCAATAATAGTGAGAATATTCAGAAAGAAGATGAAAGGTGCGAAAGGTGAAAAGAGTGGCGCCAAAGGGGTAGTTAGAGCCGCGTGAAGGGTTTCGGATAAGCTGAAAGTAAGAATTTTATAAAACCAACCAACGATGTTTAATTTTTTCGCATTGTCGACGGCTCGTAATCTTCGTCGAAACTCGGAGAATAATAATAGCAGTACCACGGGTTTGGAACAACGGGGACGAAAGAAACGAGAAAACTCCGGCCAGTAGCGGAGATTTTATTAAATCCTCCGCGATGAAATATACAGAGAACATGTAAATACGGTTTCTGGGTTGGACGAATGAATAACTCGTAGTAACAGACGTTTAACTGTTTCGCTCTTGTTTCGTGACTACCGTAAACATCTTCTCAACGTTTCTTTCTATACAACATCAACTTATACATCTTACGATCCTCATTTGTCAAACGAGTAACACCACGAAGAAGCCCTGCGTGGAAAAGTTGATCGTCTCCTCTGCATCCAGATTTCGTTGTCAAGTAAAGAAAAATAAAAAGTTTACAACGGAGCTGGTGGTTTCGTCTTATCGATCCTCTTTTTTGCGATTTATACGTAACGAAATAAAAGTGGCTCTACAGAAAGCAGCTTTCTAAAAATGAAGAATTTAGGATGTTCGTGATTCGGTGCTATGTTATTTAAGACTATGCAAAGTTCCCAAATATGGGTCGTATACAGTAGAACTTACAATGAAACCCCGTTTATCTAAAGTCACCAGGGGATAAACACTTCGTATAACTAAAGTTCTCATAATAGGAGTACGCTAATTTTCCTCGCTAGATATTATTTATCGTCTACGTAATAGAAGTTCGTAAACAGAGTGTCAACCGACGAGAGCTCGAGTAGTCAGACTATTAACAAAAATAAGTAGATTCAATCGACCGGAGATCAAGGCATATCATCACAGGCATTCATTGAAATAAATAGATTCAGTTGGCAGGGCTGCAGATAATCAAATGTTAACTAAAATAAATAAATTTGATCGGATGATCGATTAATTAGGATCCCATTGCTGATCAATAATCTATGCACACGATCAACATATATGTCTGCGTAATATCGAAACATGTTGAGGTTTTATCTCGGAATAGAGAGAGCAAACGCGTGGATAAATGTATTATAGAAATTCTTTATTCAGAAATGTTAAAAATTAGGATTTCCTATTCTATAATAGTTTCTATCCTATGTGATAACGCGTCGCGTTCGTCGCTGGTTGTAGCTTTCGCGGTACTAAGAAAACAAAACGCTACAAACGACGTAGAGCTTTCCTTGAAGCGAGACTCGCTTCAACAGAACACACGTGAATTCCTGTACAATCCTGGAAAAACTTAACTATAATACCGAGGAAATGTGCGAATAGATAATAATTTCTTTTGAACACAACTCGCACCCGGAAGCCTGCAAGAGCTGATACTCCTTTCTGTAACTCGATTTCATCATAGAAAGATGAAGATAGATAAAGAAAAGCGGTGGAAGGCTCGGAGCGATCGAAACTCGTACGATATTCCAATGTTCACCTAGTTGGATTCTCGCTTCAGCGACGAAGCATAATTACAGCGCTCAGTTTTATCACGATCTAGGGATCGATGATGAAACACGGTAGAACTCTACGGGGAGAGATCGGTTTTTCGTTTGAGTTGGCCGGCGATCATGGATATACATAGCGAAGACGAACAGCTTCGAGCGACGATTTAACGCGTGAAAAACGCCTCGATCGCGAAGGATTCGAGACGAAGTCTCGCGAACCAAGGAAATCTTGTTCCTTTCACGGACACCACACAGCCTCACAGCGTGTCTCGAATTTCTCTCGAAGTTGTACGTGTTCGTGATGGATCAAACGCATGTACCTGATTCGTATCAAATTCGTGCCTATATAAATACGAATGACACGCGGTTCCTCGTGATCCATACTTTTATTCCCTGTGCTCTCTCACTATACAGTAGTATATTCTATGACGTTTCTTGGAGATCGTCGACACGTGACGCGCGTCCCCAACGAGGTGTGATGTTCCCTGTTCCATGGAAATTCTCGTATTAAACTTTGTCGGGAAATTAATAGAAGATGGTAAGAGAGCTTCTTTTAACGGGAATATGAAAGATAGTCAATGGCTCGTTTAAATACGAGGTATCGAGCAAAAGTTTGTAATTGCGTTAGAAGATGTTAGTTATCGTGTTACCATAGAAATTCGTAATTTCGAGCTTGCAAAATTTTGAAACCACCGCATGTCGCACAGTTAATGATCGAAGATTAAGAAAAGGAGTCACCTTAGAATTCTATTATCTCGGAAAATTCTTTAAAACTATCGGCTTAACTTTATTGGAACAGACACTAACTTTCGCACGTTAATAATTTTCCTATGTAACGAGAAAAGTGATTTGAAATTTTTTTCATTGATAACGTAGTCCATAGACTTTGAGTCGCAAAGTCTTCTTGCAACGTTCTAGAACTTCCTAAGTTCTACGTTATCAAACGAGTTAGGTTTACTCGTACTTAAGGAGTAACGAAAGTTTTATCGAGAAAATTCCGTATTTCATAGTTAATAGATGTTGCGCAAGAAATTGATGAGCAAGAAACGGGGGTACTAAACGCACGATAAATTTGTTCCATATATCGAAATTTCTTGGACGAAACCAGGGAACGTATATATAGCAAGGAATATTTACGTATGTACGTGTACGCGTGTATCTTTATGCTTCCCTATTCTGCGACCGTTATCGATACTCGCCTGGAATTGTTCTCGAATTGCTCTCCCGTAACGTGTATTTCCAGAGTGGAACACATCAAAGGGATCTCGCGCACAAAAGACGAACGAGAGAAAGAAAAACGGACGGAAAAATACTACACACCCAAAAAGTGATTTCCGAAACTGGAATAATGGAAAACTTGGTACCTCTACCGTTCGAACTTTTAAATAGCCTTTACGGTAAAAAATTTCGAACGAAACGTTAATTCTTTAAAAATATAAAATACCTCTATTATTGGGAAAGAAGTAAGAAAATTTCTGAAAGAGTCGTCGAACTATAGCGTATAACTACGACAAAAATATTTTTCAGGGTTATAGTTATTACTCTGCTATTAAATATTCAATGAATAAAGAGCCATCTGTAATCTAACATTCCTAAACGTTCGTAGAATATTTAGGAACGATTGGAACGCCAAAATTAGACGCCCCAATTGCTCACCAGGGAGAGAATCGCTCACTACGTTTAATTTTAGGACTTTCATAAACGCGCGCGCCCTCGATATCCGCTTTCGAAGTGAACAACTTCTTGCGTGGCAAGCAGCAATCCCTGATACGGTTGAATTTTATTTCTTTGTTTCTTCTCCTGGAAATCGTAACCTTTCTTTGGTAATCTCGCGATTATTCGGCCGATCGAAGATGAAATGTGACCGAGCCAAGCGTTCTGTCGTTGATTAATTATATCACGTCCAGAAAGAAAAAGCTGGAGGAAGATAGAAAACCAGCAGAAACTATTCGTTCCTTCTCTGACCATGTGGTTTTTTTGCTATTTCCAGAACGAATGTCGAAAGGATATTAGGAGCGTAGAAGGACATCGAGACCGAATCCTTCTCGTTTTCTTTTTATCGTCCCGAGCGGAAGAAAAATTAAAGTCGAGCTTGCCGCCATCACCCTAGAGATCCGACCCTTATGAAATTTTTACCACCCCCAATCTGGATACTGAATTTTCCGCACACGGAATTATAAATGGCCAGGATATTGAATGAGCCCTTGAAAATGGTACGCTCACGGGTTCCTTCCCGAAATGTCACGACTTCTACTGTTTCTGGAAAGCCCGGTAGATCAGGGTCGACGAATTAAAAACAATCTACGGGAGAAATATAAAAAAGGAAAGAACACGGAGTTATCGGAAGTACGAATAATTTAGTTAAAATTCTATCCTCGATTAACGTTTTGTTACACTCTCGGCGCGCAATTAAAACACCTTGGCGGAACTGGCTAATAAAAAGCGAGAAATATCCTCGTATTTCCTAATTAACGAACCATATTCATGCAGAGGAGAAAAGAAAGAAACAAGCAAAGAGAAGAATAAAATTGTAAATTCGGAATGAAATACCGGATAATGTTGAAGACCCGTAGCGACCCGGATATCGCAAAGTAAAAGCAAGATAAATGTAATTACGTAATAGCTCGATCTATAAAATGAACAAAATACAATTTTTCCAAACGAAGTAAGCGATTTATGATTTTGATTGTAATGCATGAACCGGGTGATTCTAATTTGTTTACCGTTCTAGGACTCCAAAAGATCTGGAAAAATTCTAGTATACTTGCTAATATTTCTACTATTCCCTAAAATGAAAATAAAAATTCTGTTTATTGAGAGAAGTTTAAACGAAATTGTTGAAATCATTGGCAATCCACCGCTTTGCCTACAAAGGGTTAAAACGTTAAAATTCGACGATTCCATCGATACGGTACGTAATTTCAATTGGGAATCGCGTTCGATGAATAAACAGGAAGAGGCAGAGCCATTTTTCACGAAACGTCGATGAAAACGATGACACACAGGATTCTAGGTGCACGCGAGGTTCGCTGGCGTACAGGCGGAAACGGCAAAAACAATAGACCGTCTCGAGCACGCGGCAGGATTTATGCCAGGCCTCCGTTGAAAATTTCGACCCCTTCGCCAGATATTAACACTTGTCATGTGCACTCTGCAGCGCTGGCAAGGAAACATAGCCGTTTGGCCGCTTTCGACTTTGACGGAGCTCGTACGATCCGTTAGATGTTCCACGGAACTGGATTTCTGGACACGAAACCGTTTCAACGATCATTTCACCGTTGATTCTACGCGATATTAGTTCTCTCTTGAAATCATACACGCCAATTAAAATTAGCGAATAACGAAACCGTTTTATATGAATCTCGCTTATGAAACTTCCGCGGTTTAATCTTGCCAAGGTTTTTAATTGGTTTTCGCTGTTTTTCATCGGATATTTGTACAAATTCAAATTATCTCACGCTGAAAATAAAATCCATTCGGAACACAGATACGTAATTTTTGTAGTTTGCTAGCGCTGTTTCTTCAACGTTTCGGCGAAAGGATTTGTCGGAAGAATACGTAACCGCTACAGGTGTCACGAAACGAAAACGATGATAATCCTGTTTGTTCGGAGTAAGCGGTGACAGGATATTGTTCACGAACACAAGTCCATTCTAATTGCCGTGGCTTTGTCCGAAATCGCGGGTCCGCGAGTCAAGCTTCGTTAATTAGTTAGCATTCGATCGATCTCACGTATACCGGGCGGCAAATACTCTGCGTTAAAACATTATTTACTTGGTACAATAATGCGCCACGGTAAACGCCACAGCGAAATGATATTTGGCTGTGTTTGCACGATTGTTGATGTTCATTGGTTGATTAAACCGTTACACGCGGATCAATTTCGAATACACGTCTGGAGGATGCGTTAACGATTGGATATGACGTTCCCTGACCACAAATTCGTATCTTAAAATCGTTCGTTATCCTTTCAACCGAATCATCTACTCAATTAAACGGACTTTCAAATTTTCCACTGATAATCGAAGCAATTTACGACGACGATTTATCAATAGCTAGAGCAAATAATTATTTATAACATTCGAACGAATATTCGACGGCATTGTGCAATTTTACCGTGAAATTTCGTTCGATAAATTCATCGAAGTTACGTAAAATGGACGTTGCCCCGTTTCCCTGTTCAATTTTCTAATAACTTTTTATCGCGCCTGATGTGTTTTCCACGCAAAACATTGTTCGAGCGTCAAATAGCGGAAGCATCGCATCGCCGGCACACGAAATACGCGTATGCATTATGCAGCGAGCTTGTAAAAGCGCTTGCATGCTCTGGGATTAAACTGAAACTGGCTGAATTAAAAGCAAAACCCATCATCGCGTACCTTGCGACCGTCCCAGGACCGTGACGCTCTAGCGCAAAGCAAAGCAAGTTTGCCCCATATCGCAATCAATTCAAAATGCAAATATTATACGATTACTATAATTTTAACGAGACACTTTTTCATAAAGAATCTCTTACGTCGACTATCGTACTTTAGACCCGAGAATTTGTTCATCTACCGTTCACAATACCTTCGTAATTTATTTATTACGCTCGATTTTTACAACACGTTACAATAACTCGTTCAATTCTTGCTGCTAAATAGAAATTAGTTCTACGTTTTTGCAATCTACGTAATATTCTCTGGAAATATTCTATCGAAAATTTTCTCTGCTCCGAATTCAATAACCAGAGGCTCTAAAACAATCGAAGTCACTTTTTGTGTCCCTTTTCAAAGCGTACAGATCGAAAAGAACGAAACACGTAGAATTTTCCGATAAAAATTCGTTTTTAAAGTTTCGCATTGTAACGAGTTCTGACAAGCTTGCGTCAGACAGGTTTTTTCGTTCGCTTCGCGATCTCTTGCTAGAAGAGTCCGGTTAAGGACAGACAATTTTTTGCTTCGTTCATCGGGCAGAGCGACGAGGGTACACGATGTTCGACTCGACTTTCAACGAGAATCAGCTCCGCGCGTACATCGTTATTATCGTAGTTAAGCGTAATTAGCGTTAATTGAACGAGAAGAGTGTCCTAGCCGAGCCGGAGCGTACGGCCGCTTAACGACCAATTAAATCTCTTCCCAAGAATCGCATCGACGATTTCGCTGTCGTTGTCATTCCGCATCTTCCAACAGGACGAAATTTCCCCGGCCAAATTTCGTGCTAATAGATTGCACGTCTATTACCTTCTCCGAATGACGCCTTTTTATCATGTTTCTGCTAACTCCGCGTCCGAATATCTACAATTTCTGGCCAATGTTCCACCCTATCTGCCTTTCATCTCTTCAATCTGCTTGAATTTAACGGAAACTTTGTTGTTGCAATTTTCCACTTTTTAACACGATTATCTCCGAGTTCTCTGGCTTCGAACAAAAAGTTGAAATTATATTTTCCACCCATCCCTCTTTTTAAATCTGACTTTGTCTCGAGCTAGCGTTATTTCCACGATATATCGAGGCTAACGTTTAACGTCAGCGTCGCAACGACGAGACCCGAGATTGTAGATTGTCGTAGAAACAGAAATGCCGAGTTTACGCGTTGGTTATACACAGCCGGCATTTCCATCAAAGAGACTCATTCGGGTTCCGACCCCTCTGATTAAATCCTTGCATCGACTTGTCTTAGGTGTTGCTGGCAACGGTCGTCGACACAAAAGCCCGGCAAATTCGCGTACGCGCGAACCTCGATGGTCGAGCCGCTATCCTTCTGCACTGTCCTGTTTCGCTTTTACATTCGTCTCTGCCTGTAATTCGAACGAACAATGAACCGTGCATCCCTGATACACCTGAACAGCACTGTGTATCGTTGTCACTTTGACCACGTCGTTCGAAATGCTTCTCTACGGTTTCAACATGCAAACGAAGTATATCGCGTTTGTAAAACTCCACGTTCGAGAGTATGAAACGAATATAGAATTCAAGTTTTCTCGTTTTATAAATTTCTGTTAATTTTCTAGACGATCGAATAAAAATCTTGTACGCGAATCTGTGATCTTTCTAGCGTCCATCGTGTTCCCTTTCTCGGTTGGCAAACGGAACGAGTTGCAAACACTTGAATTTCCGCGTTTCCCCCCCACTCAAACGTTTAAAAAGACGCGCGACGTTCTACACAGCGTTTCGCTTTCGATCAAAGTTCCGCTCCATTCGATAGAGAAAGTCAAATTGGCCTTAGGCTATTGACTTTGTTAAATTAAATGCACGCAAATTCTTACCACGAGCGATTCAAATATTTGCTTGTTAAGTTCGTCTTGTCGTATCGACCGTCGAAAGATCTGTTTTAATTCGTTTCAGAAATTTCAATCGACTCTTAACAACGTCTACGTTGCAACGGGTGACGCGAAGGAAGCGTAAAGACGAACGCGAACACGAAATTTAAAGGGCACGTGGCAGTCTGCCGGCTACTTTGTTAATAAGCTCAACAGGTGTGACTGGCTCTCGAAGGCGGCGAAGAATCGAGCAAGATCGTCGGCGGAACGATGCGCGAACGTTCGTTGAAAAATAAGGGAAACTCGTTGTTGAACTAATTGTTGGCCGAGATAGTCCTCCTTTAAGCAGAATTCTCGCCGAAACAGTTCATACCGACTGCTATTATATCGAGTGCTACCAAGCGTTCAGAATTCAGCCGTTCTATCCAACGTGTTTACGTGCAATCTTCTCGAAGAAATAGCGTATCTTGCGAAAGTCCCGTGAAAATCGTAGAAAATTGCAATTTTCGGGAAGCATGGATCACCTCGTGTTTTTCTATAGTTCTTCTATTTGTTCAATCTTCTTCTATATATAGCGATATGAGGCAAAGGTGTATGGCACGGTATCGTGAAATGGACAAACGTACGATGCACGATGATCGATCGACTGCGCACTTGCACACTCACGAGGACTGGTTTGTCGAGCTCGCGGTTTTCCGCTCGACTCGTCGTAACAACCGTACGAAGCAACTTTTACGATTCGTCTAGTCGATGGTCTGCCACTGATCGGCTTCGCGGATGATGAAACACGCTTAAAGAGAACCTGTTCGCGACTGCCTTTCTATTGGGCTGGCAACTAAGCGATTGCGGATTTTGTCATTAGGTGGTAATTATAGTTGTATCGTTAACTGTCGAAGGTTGGTTTAATTGAGCGCCTCGGAAATCAAACTCTACTTTTTGCATGTTTCTTGAACTTCTCGAGGAATTTCTTTTCAGCCGGCAAGTATCGTGGAAATTAGGAAATCGACGAAAGTGGACTGGTGTTTCCTTCGTGTGGCGCTCGAGCAAAGCTAAATATAAAGGTAAAATAGTGAAGTACAGTGATCCGATTCCCATCAGATAGATGTGGAAACGCATTTCAGGCAGTTTGAGAGAATTTTCAGAAGCGTCGGAATTCTGTATATTATAGAGGGAGGTTATAGAGTTTTGCGGAAGTAAGGCGAAACTCGGGCATCGCTCGTTTACCTTCCCTACCTCGTGAACTATTAAAAGCGAAGGAAAGCTCTTGCGCTTTTCGTTGCCTTCTTGCAAAGTAACTCGCATACGGAAGATGCGTGAAGCGTCGCCACGCTCACTATGCCAACTTGCGACGAGATTAATTTGTTTGTTAATGCTAATGCATATTTAATTCTGGCCAGGGAGAGGTTGCAGTTACTCAAAGTATACTAGCGATAAATTACATTTGTGAGAAAATTCACGACAGAATCGAGAACTAGAAGTTTCGGATGGCCCTTTAATATCCCAGCGTCGTCTTTTATATTATTTATCAATGATGTTTACTGCGCACATATACGTAGTGAAAATTTGCCATACAGCGTGAATAATCATCTTGAATGTATATAAAATGTTAAGAACAGTCCTATCAAATATCGAGACTTATCAATATATCGGATAATTT
This sequence comes from Bombus terrestris, assembly GCF_910591885.1. Lineage (NCBI taxonomy): Eukaryota > Metazoa > Arthropoda > Insecta > Hymenoptera > Apidae > Bombus > Bombus terrestris. Next base: position 3,052,963 of record NC_063271.1, on the reverse strand, counting down.
ACTTTTGTAATATCTGCAAAATGTATATTTTCGTCTGTTCCAAACTTTAGTAATACGATGGTGATAATCGGGTCTCGTCACAGCGTCGATAAAATTTCCCAATTTTATGCAAAATATAACACGCGTAATATATTCATAAAAACTTGCTACGAGCGAGCTATCTCACGTACGAAGAATATTTCCTTGGAGAAAATCTCAAAGGCAGGATCCAACAAATTTCTCCCCTACACAAAGCTCTTTCGCGCAGCTTTCGTTCCCTTCGAATTGAATTGCCTGCGTTAGCCCAATGAAACAGGCCATTTCCTCGACTTATTTATTCGTTTGGTCGGACGGCTCGAGGTTCCAGGCCAAAAACGTACAGTTGCCTACGGCACCGCGAGTAATAAAGCTCCTCGGGGGTTCGTTCGTCGGCGTTACGACACACGACACACCAGCGTCGGCGAACCGCAAAAACCGTGCCATTAGTACACAGCCAAGACGAAACCGAAACGAAGGCCGGACGTTTGCACCAGCTCATGCAAATCATCGTCTGAATTATTCATTAACGAGTCGTCCCACCGCGCTCGCCTTTCCCAACGACTGTTTCTTAAAATGTGCACCCTTATTTCGACGGTTTTGCCACCGGAGGATCGATACGACGGGAAACAGAGGTTTCACAGCCTTTCGACATTGTGCACTTTACCATGGCCAAACCAGGTCGCAGATGTTAATTCGGGAATGATGGAGCTACGCTCGTGTTTGACTACTTGATTAGTAACAGCTAGGGATCGTAGGTCGAATCTGGTACTCGTCTCAGAGAGAGAGGAAGATGTTTGAAGTAACCGGGCCCTTCCATTTTCTCTTCTTGCGAATCCTGCTAATGGACTGGCTTGTTTAACGCCGTTTAATATTCGGGTCGTTAAGACGGTTTATTAGGGGTTACGTATTCTGAATTTGCATTCGCTGGACCTGGTATTTGTAGGAGAAATATCGAGGAATAAGATACGTCCAATTCTAAGTTGAGTCGCCGTAGTATCGTTTGTTTGTAGAGGAAAATTCAATTTTATTGTAATTCAACGTTGAAAGGCGTTCCCTGTATAGCAGTTGGCTAAATGTTTGCCTCTCTATTAAGGGTTAGTTACTGCGAATTTCTGTTCAGTTGTGACCTAGATAGAAGGAATATCAAGGAATAAGAGATAGACATTTTTAAGCTGAATAATCGTAATATCGTACGTCCAAACAGGCAACTTCGATTCTATAATAACTGGAAGCTAAATGTCTTCTCTTTTTTTTGTAGGACAGTTAGCTAAGCGTTTGTCTCGTTATTAAATATAAACGATATATCTTTCTTGACGCGTCTGACACCCACTCCGTTCTATAAGTTCGTGTCGTTGTCACTCAAAGGAGATTGCCGGGCGACTGCTTCCTACCGTTAATTTTACACGACAGTTTAAGTGGAGAGAACGACGTAGCTCCAGTTTTACGGTAGAAAATCGTTCTCTCTCTTTTTTTCTTCCCTTTTTTTTTTAAGTAGCTCGATTTTTATGGTTCCAGCAAGATCGAGCGTCGTTACTTACGGACATAAGTTTTAAAGACGACATCGCGTCGGTCAAATACGCTTCTATATTCTTAGCAAAGATATGGACGAGCGCTGTACGAGAAAGAGGAATTTCTCTTCTCTTTCTCCTTTCTTTAACCATCGATTGCCAAAATCGGTACGTTTAGATCTACGAAAGATGATTGATTCAACCGCCGCTAACGCCTATAATTTTATCAATTTATTTCTTAAACTAGCGCTTCTGCGATATCTTGGTGTCACCGTATCGGCATCGTCAGAACCCATCGGTTTTACGCTTCTTCTCGCGCCTTCCTTTACGACTATCGATTACCCTCCCAGCAGAGAATGCCACCATGTCAGTTGCCATTATACTGCGATTTTTTATCGACCATTGTAAAATATATTCACTGACGCGGAAGAAATTGTCGTACGATCGAAAGATGCTTTTGCAAAGACATTTCGAATTAATACCACGCCGTAAAATAATGAGTTTTACGATGTAGAATCGTTGTTTAATATCGAGATCCTCGTCATCTTCGTTTCTCCTCTTCATCTTTTTTAATCCTTTGTCAGCATAATGAAATAACGAAGAGTTCAGAATGAATGATGTCTATTATATCCGACAGCGATCGAAGATACTCGGCGTTGATCGAAGGATTTCCTCTGAAAGTCGAGAACGACAGGAATCTCTTTGAGGCGCGAAATTGCAGGTTTTTTGATGCGTCAAAAGCTCGAACGCGCAAAGGTGAACAGACGAAGGAGAAGTCGGAACGCAAAGGAAGGAGTATGGCAACGTTACGGATATAGAACACGGGGTAATATAACCAGAAGTGTGCGGGGGTTAGTCGCTCGCAACTTGCTAAGCAACGGTTCTTTTTGCTCGAGTCATAGCGAAGTTCTTAATTAAATTCAGCAGGTACCCGGCGGGCGCAAGCGAAGGGGAAAAAATAGAAGTTGCCGAGGAGAAACTGCCAGGCTGCGAATTGAGGGTCTCCGCGAGGAGCGGCCAAGTATCTTCCAAGATCCTGTTCCCTTCCAAGGCGAAGGGCCGGTGACTGACTCTCCGTTCTCGCATGAATAAACAATGAATTACGGGGCCGGTATCGTGTCAGCCGTTGAACGTCGTTTTGCGGACATTTCGGAAATTGCTCGAACCGCGAGGCATTAATAACGCTTACTCCTCTTTGCTTGTCCACGCGCGCTACCATCCGCGGCACTGCGATAAAACAGAGACCACACGCGCCGTTGCGTGCGTTTCGCGATTATAATTAATTGGTTTCACCGTGATTTCATAGTTGCGGATAACATTACTTTCGTCAAATTGGTTTTCTCTGCCCCGCACCCGGCCACTCAACGAAAAATGACTGTAGTTTTGTTCGTTATTGCTTTCGGAAATTGAACGTTATTCTACGAGTTTTCGCGGTCCGAATAGAATTTTGTAAAAAAGAAAAATTGCTACCGAAAAATAAATATACCGTGTACGATGCACAACCGACGAGAGAACGATGTATAATGGCCGGTGAAATTTTCGAATTCGTTTCAAATTCTATCAATATGATTATGATAATCGTGTTTGGCTACGGCGCTAGTAAAGTTTCAAGATGTTTTGCGTAACATGCATATTGTACGTATCTATTCGCAGAAGGCTTCTACGCAAGAAAAGGTATAAAGGCAAGTTTATCGGGTTGTAAAATAAGCAGGAAGCAGATAACGGAACATCACCGCAGAAGCTCGGTGTATCGTAGGAGAAAACGTCTAAAAGCACTTCTTTGAAAGTAACGTAGAAGTACAGCAGGGATCAACTAGGCAGAATCCCTATTTATGGCAACTATTTCGACATACGTGCACCGGATATTCGTTCCGAGTGTCGCTGGTTCTCCATAAAACATTGAAATCTCCACGATAAACGGGAAATCGATAAAAGGCGCAGCAAACCTCGGAACGATAGATCGAGCTTATTTTGTCAAATAAAGGAGTAGCTTAATAACGAGACTTGGAACGGTGCCCTTTGGATCTTTCTTGGCTTGACAAATTCCCCTTCTTTCGCGGATATTCTCCGGCAACATCTTTATTGCGGCTTCAGAGCCTCCTTATTCGTGCGCGCCGCGATAAACTCCGAAATTTTACTTCGAAGAGAGCGACTACGTTATTTCAAAGAGTATAGGAGCATAGACTCGGGGTTATCGTTCTGTACAAGCATTAAAGAACATCGATCTTCCGACGAACGATATTTTATCGTTGAACCACCGTGTTTAACACGTTCGCTATCAGCGTTACGTATATCTGCGTATTAATTCTGTTGGTTTAATTTCGTCTTTTTACAAGAATAGGTGGTTTAATTAATTTTTAATGGAAACGAAACAACGTATTAAAAAATAGAAGATCCGTAAATAAGTAAGGGAACAAGACAATGAACAACGTGCTAAAAGCAATATTTCGATATAAAATAAAAATCATTCGGATGAAACAAATATTTTAGTAGCAGCGCGTGTGTTAATTGGCCATAAAATCCAGCGACAGATAATCCCGTTACAAGTTGAGAACTTAATAGATCCGGAATTGTTGTCTCGTTGGTGTTCAGAGGAATATCGCGTTGATATTTTCTCTCCAATTACGCAAATATCACGGAGATTTAAGCATTGGTCGAGCTCAAATGGAAACGCGGCATCGCGCAGGGATTCGAGCTAAACGCGAAAGAGGGTGAAACCAATTCTCACGGACTATTCTACACGAGGTTAGACAATGATAATTAAATTGTTGATGCACAATAGAGATCAGGTGTAATTCCGATGAAATTTCGGAATTTCGAATGAAATTTATCGCGAGATAATTTCGGGAATTACAGGAGCACGTGTTCCATTTCTAAGGAATATTCACCCCCTTTAACATTTCTCGCTTGTCGACGCAAACAGGAATTATTTAAAATGTACAATTATTTAGAGAATATTATACATTGATTAAAATAACGAATTAATGAATTTAGCGATCGCTTGCTGCGTTATTTTGCTATATCGATATCAAAATTTACATCGACTTAATAAAATTTATTAAATATCGTAATATGTTTATTAAAATTTATTTGGAAGTTACGACAAAAGGCACGAATACGAACAATACAGCGCTTTCGGTGTTGAACGTAAAATTAATTTAAATTTCATCGATTTAATTACTTGGCTATCGTATTATTGTAAATATATAATAAATAAACAATCGCGCGACAAGAGGATTTTGCTTTAAATCATGAAATTTTAATTAACTTTCAAATAAAGCTGTTTCATCCGTTCTGAAAATCAGACTTGCGTATTGTGTATTCGTTTCGATAATTCATTGATACAATATTAAACTACGATTATCTTCTTTTTGTTTTACGTATTCAAGTATTTTTGTGTCGTAATTTATATTATTATATGTATATGTTAGTTTACATTATTCCGTATAATTGTATTGAGATTTACATTGCTTAACACAGTTTGTTAATATTTCAATCGTTGTATTTATCGAAGTTTATTTTGAAAGAACAAACGTGGACAATGCAATGCTCTCGAATACGTTATTTACCTACAAATTTCGTCCTTTTATGGATCTTTGACAAGTATAACACTGCATCGTTTTATTTAATATTGAACAGCCACATGTGAACAGAATTTAATTTTATATCGCAAAATGAAATGAAATTAGTTCGTTCTCGTATTTAATATTACATAAATACAAAATGAAAATCTCAAGCTGTTTGGAATATGATCGAGTACGCTACAATTTTAAGGCAGTAAATATAAAACACATTTCAACGTTCCTGAGTCACGTTTCAAGTCACACACTGAAGAATACATTTTTCCACTTTGTCGCTTAACTATCGATCACGTAGAAACACCAAAAAAGCGAAAATAAGCGCAAAAGCGAGCGAAAGCGGGAAGATGGTATGATAAAAATTTATGTCACCCAGTATTCGTAGCTGTCCCCATCGGTCCCTGTTTACTCGTGGAACTTTTCCATCTGTGTGTTACGAGTAAATCTCGTTGAGACAGCCGGATAAGTGCGAGGATGCGCGGTAAAGGCCACCAATGAACGACGCCAGTCTCGGTCCGATCGTGCACTGGAAAACGCAGTAAATCCTCGGTGACGTCACGGATTAGGCATACAGCTTATCCGATTCCCCAACCGGACGGATTTGCGCCAGAAAGTTTTCAACCCCCTGAAGAATCCGCGCCACGGTTTTCTCTTAAACCTCGTACCTGTTTCTCGCGCTCTGATTTCTCTTCCTCGACTTCACACAGCATCGCGCTCGAAATCATTGAACTGCGTTACCTTTCTTGCGAAAAGAAGTTCGTAAATATTGCCATTCGTAAGTACTTGGACACCTATCCATAAACTATCGGTTTCATACGAAACGTGACAATTAATCTAAGGTACCAAGGAAACGATCGATCAGAATTTTATTCCTGTTAAGTTTACCACCCAATATACGTAGAAAGAACAATTTGTTCAAATTTCTTGGGAGAATTAATAAAATACCATTGGAGAAATTAAAGGTGAATCATTGGGTTGGGAACTAAGTGATTGCGGATTTTGTCAATACCACCTAATGACCACCTAATAGATAGAGAACTCGAGATCTGGAAATCTGTCGGGGGTGTACGTGTTTCAAAAAGATTCCCGTAAACTCTCGTGCAAAGTATTTTGTCGAACGATATCTTTCCGCAGCATGATACACGGTGTTGAATATATCCGTGCTCGTTTACACGGTGAAATCGAAGACACCCTTACTCACTTTCGCTCGCGTGTGATTTATCGAATCCATCGGTATCGAAGGTAAGCACAAGTGGAACGCATCCATCGTATCCGAAACGACGCGAGAATTCTTGGATTTCTTCTTCGTGGAACACATGAAAATAAGAAAAGTGGAAAACAATAGGAAACCAGAGAGAACTCGCTAGGCCAATAAAAGCGTGTGGAAGTAGCACGAACGGAAGAAAAGGGTTCGAATTGCAACCGAATTCTCTGGCAGACTTCCCACGCGTTGAAAAGAATATCCAAATATTTCGTTCGTGTCTCAAGTTCGAAAAAGCTTTCCTACGCTACCAAAGATATAACGGTAGAATTTCGTTCTACATTAGGAGTCTACACGAACTTTTGGAAAAATCACGCGAAATTCTACCGAACTTATCTTCTGATTTCTCCACATATGTACACTTACCTATATACAACGACGGTATTTGTACATCGTTGCTTTCTATTATAACATTTACGTACCGAATAATTAAGTATATACAATTTTGCTATTTTTCTATCATCGTCTATTCGCCGTCTAATCATTTAGCACAATCGTTCCATCGTATAAATATAAAATACAGAACGTCGTAAAAAGTTGCTTCATCGAAATATGAGATGATGTGTAAATATTTATCTGTCCATCGTGTATTTGTCTATACGATAAGAAATATTTAAAGCGATGGTTTCCGCGTTAATATCTGCCACGAGAATTATTTATATCCGGCCAGTAAATATACGTCTTCTTCATTGTTCGTCGATGGAACAATATCATAAAGTCAGTTGGCTGGTCCAAAAAGCCGGCTGACCCAATACGAGCTCGTTCCACTGTTTGCTCTCGTGTCTGTTTCGCAGCCACCGTTCTCCACAGGTCTCTGATATATTGCCTGCATATACGCGTTGCCTTTCCGTTTCCCGATTCGGCAGGAAATGAATCGTCCTCAATTAAACCGGCAGCCCGATGGATCTTCATAAGCCCTAAATGTTTAACTGACGATTAATCGATGCTCGTTGAACGAGTCGTCCGTTCGACCGAACCTCTCGACCGTTCGTTCTAAATTTTCAATGGAACCGACTTTCCACGTATCGAGTAAAAGATCTTTTGGTCTTTTTCCGGTTGATCTAACAACCACGCGACATCTAACCATCGAACCAAGCAAGTAGCCCACGGGAATCGCTTATAAGCAATCGATGCATGCGGCAAATCGGTCGCTGCAACCGACTCGCTCTGTCCCTAAATTAAAATCCTTCTAACCGACAGCTCCGATGCTTTTTGGCATGAACGTACCTCGTAAATTCCAAAGCGCGTCAATTTTATTCTACGTAGTACAGCGTATACCAATGAAACCGTATATTCCTGTCTACTTAAACGTTTCGTCGATTCACCGGCAGTTGCTTCGAGGAAATATCAATCGGTGCGCCTCGAAATTACGGAAAAAGTACGTGATTTCGTTGGTTGTTACAACTTTGGCAGGAATTTGGAGTTTGGTGAATCGTTTCGGCACGTTATTCTACATTTTGAAGAGTTAAAGCGCCTAGAGGTGGAAAGAAAGGTGTCTTTTTAATACTCGAATCACCAAAATCATCGAAATGAGCAATTCGTAATTTTTTGATAAGTTTCATAGGTTCCATAAATCGTTTTACAATGCTTCATTTTTGAGAATTCGAATGACGCTATTGTAAAATATATGGACGAATTTGTAGAGCCTTTATAGTTTAATCGTCGAATTTTTAACGCAAACGAAGGAATGTTCTTTGCTGAACCTGAAAGTAAACGTTCGATGATTTTCAAGGCAGCGCGCATAATTTCATGCCGCTGGCTTTCAGGCAAATAGTCTAGCCAGAATTTCGCAAACTTCCGTCGATCGAGGATAACGTGCAACGTCCTACGGTCTCGAAATTCGAAAAGCTCACGTGTACCGAATGCTTACGTGACTACGGTTCCCTGAGAATCGTGTCACAATATCGGTTAGATAATGCACGCGTACAACACCCACGATTAGTTCAATTATTCTCACAAATAGACTTTTGACGTTTAACGAAACGACAACGATGGAATTTCTTACAGACAAGTAGTTCGGGAAATATCGAACATCCAATTAATATATATTCGATACTCGACGAGATAGTCGATCGAAATAAAACGTGCAGTTTCAATAGCACCTTTGAGTTTTAAATTACTGCCGTTGGTTCGTTCCTCTAATTAAGTTACACTCGACTCGACGCGGTATTTAATACGATATTGAAAATGAAATATTCGAAATTTCATAAAACCGAAAGAAAGGCCTTTGTAATTTCGTTCAGTTCGTTTGTAGAAAACAATATCTCCAGGCACGATGGCCCACGAACGTATTTGAACGCTTACAGAAACTTTTTCCGTGTATTTCGTGTATGTTGTACGAAACATTTGGAAATTTCATCAGCAACGACTATTGTGATTATATTGGCGACATTTGAAAACAATCTGAAAATGTATATAAAAGTTACAATACATTTATCGCAAACACAATTTTCGTAGAGATCGTTAAAGTGTTTGAACAGTGCATTATTAATTATATTAATAAACCACAATATTTATCGAGGCCATATTCGATACTAATTATATGTTTAACGCGGTTTTTCATCTTGTATATCATTTTTTCATTTATTGTTAAACCTGTGTTTCCAATAAAAATCTTCTACCTATACACATTTTTGGTTTCCAATTTTATCGATATTATCACATTAATCGTGTGTCACTGCAGTGTTAATGAAATGTCAGAAAGTTTCATATAACGTGCGTATTCGTACAAATTTTCTCTGATAAATATTCGAATATTTTCGTGAAACGTTCGGATATTTGCAAAACACCGACGTTCCAGATAAAACTGTAGATCGAACAAGAATTGATACGTCGTATTATGGTAGAAACGAATTTCGTCGAGCATTGTCGAGAACAGCAGCGTCGAAAAAAGACTGACGTTGAACGACACGTGGAAAATTCGTCGTAGGATTCAGTTGCCGCCCGTGTTTTCAACGATTTTGATAACTCGATACGGTGAAAACGACGTTCGAATATCACAAACGACTGACGGATGTTCTAATTACTCACTGCTTCGTACAACGTCCCCTGTTTTCTTTTTCCTGTTCCCTACCTTTTTTCTCGCCCTTTTTATCCTTTTTATTTTATTCGAAACAAACGGATCGACAGGGTGGTACAAAGCGACGCGCTGCGTCAAACCTCGGTAGGACGGAAGGGAACACGCGCTGCTGGCCTAGAACGATACGAGAAAAAGAAAATCGACAGCCGATATTTGCGGCATACTGTATTGAAAAATTGAGCTGGTCTCAGTCCAGCCAACACGCTCTCGCCCTATTCTATTTTCCTACGCGTTCAAATAATCCTTACACTTTGCGGATATTTAGACAACAATTAAGATAAGTATTATTATTATTATTATTATTATTATTATCGTGATTATATTTGCGACCAAACCGAATACTCGTTCGCGAAGATCGTTTTTAGTTTTATTCGTAAGAAAGTAAATTAAGAGGCCTGGCGATTTAATCGCATCTTTAGCAAATTAATTGATATATCGGGTTATCTTTATTTAGCATATGAAATGGCAAATTAAATTGTACTTCGTCGTAACTTTTTCGATCGAATTTGATTGGCGCGAAATTTTAATTTTCATCTTGGTCGATTGGTCGTTTACAATTCGAGGCAAAAAATAATCCACGAAAACATTGATCGCGGCCAAAAGAGCTTTGTTGCTCGATTTCAGAACTTTTCTCCCGATATTTATTCATCTCTTCGTAGGTCACGGTGTGTACGTAAAATCAGAGTTTTTTCCGACCGAACGCAAATTGTGCTCTCAATCCAACCATGCATTCGCTTTAATGTTCTTAACGCATACGTTTCACTCACTCGCACAACCATTATAACCGTCTATCGTTATATATCGTTCGGGAAAAAGAGTCGAACTAGCCATTTTTGTGATTCGAGATTCCATATCACCGCTCTCTTCTGGGATTCAATTACGTTAAAATGCCACTTCAACCGAATTTCATTCGATGTTCATTCGATACACTGTTGTCCATCCTGGCGGATTAAAAATCAGGAGTTTGTTTCGTAATTGTCGAAGTACTTTGTCAAAATTTATATAAGAACCGTGTACATTTTAGTTTTCTCGCTTGATCTTGTGTTCGGTTCAACGTGATAAAGATTGATGTAACGATAAATCTAAGAGAGAATATTTGCAAAAATGTTATACGGAACGCTCGTGTTGCTTTGTTAAGTCGTGTACTATTTTTCTGTATTTCCCGGTAATCTTTTTTCAGATGTCAAACTCGTATTGATTTTGTAGGAATTCTTATTTTTGAAAGAGCGAAAAACTGAAACCATAAAACGCTACCAATACTAAATGAAGCTGCCATTGAAGAACTAACACGGGCCTGCAACATCCACGCGATATATTCTATCGGCCGTACATTCTCCTTTTCTTCTATTTTATTCGTTTCATCCAACAAATATTTCGGCTCGAAAAATTAAAAATCGACGTGCGAGATTGATGCTTATCCCCGTTCAAATAACAAAGCGGATCAAAATTGACGAGCAGCAGTGTTTTGTACGTTAAGCGGTGCTCGATCTCGTCGACGTTTAAAAGAATCACAGTACTTGAAAACTTTTAATAGGCAATCATATAAAAAAAAAAGCACCGACCTTCAAGCTGTCACTCTCTCATTCTTCGAGACCTTTTAAACGAGTTCCAAGTTTTTCATAGCAATTTCCTTTTTTTCTTTTTTTTTTTTGCAACGATGGTTCACCGATCTCGCGTATTTCAAAAGCGTATTTCTGGGGTATATTTCATGAAATTTCATCGGAGGAGAAGGAAAGAGCATGACAGTCGAGAAGATCGGTCCATCTCCGAAAATGTAAATGGGATGAGACCCGCTTGAAATTGATACAAACGTCGTTAGCCGTGCCGCTTTGAGCGAGAGTCACCCTTCTTTCTGCTTTTTAGATCGTGCTTTAACCTTTTGAAAATATAAAACGTACTCGTGACCTGCTATTTTTTATCTCGTTTTCTGTTTCTCCTCTCTTTTCCCTTCTTTCCTCTTTTCTTTCTCCCTTTTTTTTCGCTTTTTGCAACGCGCAAGTCAAAAGCTACATCAGCTACATCAAATGACCTCGACGAAGAGTAATAAGGCTTCGGAAACGTTTTATTTTTTTAGGCGATCCACGATAAAAACACGGACTACGTAAATTACTATCTCCCTCCTTTCTTTCCTGAAAGATTTGCTCTTGCGAATTTCATAGTGTAAATTACGTCCGGGATATTTTGATGAACGTCAGTCGAATAATCGCTAGTACGAATCAGCTCGCTCTGAATGCGAGAAAATCTAAAAAAAGAAAAAAAGGCGAATAAAAGACTAGGGACGTGTTCAAAAGGATTGTATTTCAACGGATCCGTTGTTATCGCTGGCAAGAGAATGAATATGCACTTCAATCAATTATTCGTACGAAGATTGATCGGCATTTTTATAAATTAAGTTTACGTCGGAACAGGAATTCAAAGCAGGAAAGTTTCGTCATTAACGATATAATAAATGACAAGACTTTTTAGCATTTTTAGTCAGTGATCTGAAAGAGGGAAGAAAAAAGATCTTTCGATCGTTAAAAGCCGCAACTGCTGACGCGATCGTCAGCCCTGGCGCATATATTAATCACGAAGAACGATCGTTAGCCTTGGAATTTGCATAATTTCAAATACCCGCTCGGGAAACGATCGATTTTCCACCGTCGAGCCTTAATGCACCATTGGAATGTGCTGAATACCAATTTTGTACAGCGTCGCTCTATGAAACGTGCCTTATACACCTCGCATAGAAAAAAGAAGTTAAGTACGTAAATGAAATACGCATCAAGGCTCGTCGAACGTGGAAAGCGAATGAAACTTCCACGACGAATCGTATAAAGCAAGCTCGATTCCTCCCACGCAGGGACGACGCGTTTGAAACGCGATTTTTACAGCTGCGACACATAGCGGGACAAACAACAGAATATTTAATCGGGGCTTCGAATTTGCGATCGCAATTGCATTTCATTAACGGGAAACGCTGTAATTTTATTTCGTCTCGTTCTCCTGATTTGTCCTGCGACTTTAATACCTGGTTTCCATGGGGATTTCCCGACGACCGATTTCATTATTGCTCGTTAATGACATTACACAGCCGTTTTTAACTTCCGTCGAATCACTAAAAAATCCTGGGAATTCGCATAATTTCGCACGGCGTCCAATCGATTCCGCGCTGATGAACTTCAACGTGCTCGCGTGATACCGGCAAACAATCGCGCGACATTAATTTTTCCGTGTCCAAAATTTCGCTCCACCGATTTTTCAGTGGTTCCTCCTACAAATGGAAGAAAGAATCGTGTTTGTTATAGCACTTGTATAACGATCGAAGTTAAACCAAAGTATATTAAATTTCCTTTCGTGTAACAGTACTTTCGTATGATTAACAAAGATTTAATACCATGAGAATAAAACGTAGAATCTGAGGAGAAAACGTGTGAGTGGAAAATAAGGCAAATACTGGGAATGCTTTTTATAGATAACAACCACTGCAAATGATTAAGAGCGAGTGGTGAGCGAAAAAGTAGACGATATTTGGCTAAAGAATCGTATATATAAATTATAATTTTAATACAACGTCGTAGAACTAATACGAAAGCTTGTAATTTAAATCCCGCTTACTCGAAGCCGCGATTCCTCCGCGTATTTCGCCTCGCATTACGAATTCTCTAGCGGCAAGAGAGCTATTACACCGTAGAGGGTGGGAGTAATTGAAACGAAAGATACAGGGTCACTGTATTCGAAATGGATTTCGATTCCCTGGGTGGCAGGCGATTCTCGCGATACGCAGCTCAAGTGTGGCAAAGAAGGAGACGTGAGTTGTAATTCTTAAAGAAAATCATCGAACGAAGCGAATGCTTCGAGCAAGCAACTTAGATAACGAATAATAGAATCACCACGAGAAGAAGATACATTCTTCTCGTTCAGGATATTAGAAACGTGCGTGGATTGCAAACGGACAGGTCAATGACAAGAACCGGAAATAGGTACGGATGCCCGATAGCCGAGTGGAGTTTCTCTGGGCTTGGAGTGGACAGAGACGGGAAAAAAAGGAGATTTAACGGTCGAAGGAACTCGAACGGCCAAATGGAACAGGGGTGGAGACTGTGTAGGGGTTGAAAACCACCCCCTGTTCGTTCTGGGTTTCGAAATTGAACGCGCAAGTCTGCTTGACCGTACAGAACACCGCATCGCGACACGGAGAAATAGGGAATAACCATCCGTTTTATACCGGTGCGATCGCGTGAAATCAATTTTATGCCGAACTGGGGCTGGACCGTTGATTGACGTTTGGATAAAAACAAAATGCCGGAGATGCTTGATTTTCAATCGACGTTTCCATCGGCGAATAGCAATTTTGTTATTTCATAAGAGAAATAAATGGCTTTCTAGGGAAATTTACAAATTCCATGTTGATAATTTGTAATTTGCAAAATCTCTCTCCTGGCGTTAATTCGATCGTGTAAGACGACGCAGGGCTGTAAATTTGAACAGCGCGATTAAATGGTAAATCGTGGATAGAAAGTAAGATAATTATTTAAGGAGCAATGTAAAATATTTCTACACGCGCCGTTGAGCCCGAAATGTGAACGTTTTCGATATAAATTACCCAAGCAGGAGATGTGAAAAATTGAGGACAGATAACATCAATGTTCGTACGTGACTAAAATAAACCGCTCGCGCCATATTCGAACACCTGCAATTTTAATACCGTCGCTGGAAACTGGATCGACGATAAATTCATATAATCCATATATAAACATATTTTTGTCACTGTCCCTCGCATCTAGCACGTTTTTGTCGACTCGTATCGACGCTTATTCCTTCGTAGATGAATACCCTCGTTCGCTCGTCGCGGCGGTTTCCCTGGTAATTTTAATTGCACGTTACGAAACAAATATTGACCGGGAAAAAATAATCCTCGAGGTTGGTAAATAAATGCGATTGTCGTTTTTATCGGTATTTCACTCACCTCCGATCGCATCTACATGAAACTTACATTCGTTACGAATAATCTCGTGGCGTTCCCATGGCACCTCGTAATTCCTATTTGCCTATCCTTTGCCAACAGCATTTCGTAAATAAGTAAATAAATCAGAAACAGCGCAAATGAATAGATTGAGAAAGATGAATAAATAAATCAAACAAGAGAAATGTACACAATAAGAGTACTGTAATACTTTGATCTAGTGTGTGTTGCATAAAGCGAACCGCCTCAATCCTTTAATAAATCTTATCTTCGAAAAGCGATTCCAAAGGTCCAGCACCTCGTATACCGGATTACAGAGGAATAAAAAGTACTCTTTCCTACAGGATTTTATTCTCCATACTTTCAAGGGAGAAATTGATATATCTGTTCCCCTGCTATCCCTCGAATATATCTCTCCACTTTCAACCACGTGCCTATTCTCAAAACATTCTATCTTACTCGAAACCGACAGCTTCTCGCGAACAAACGAGATTCTACCTTTGCCTCTGATCCTTTCATAAACGTCTCAAACAACGTTCACACAACTTACGTAACAGTCTCAAAAATGGCACGTATTTTCTACACTTGGCTACGGCGTATAGCGACAATTTCGTTTCACACGAGGGAGATAGTGTTCACCGCCGCGTTTCCCGAACTTCCATATATTTGTCAAAGGTCAATCTTTATTATCCGTACAGCACTCTGTCAGCTATATTATAGTTATTCATTCTTAACTTCCCCTTAAATTTCTGTATCTATCATTTTTTTTTTTTCTGCGCGTAATATATATATATATATATATATATATATATATATATATATATGATATATATATATATATATATATATATATATATATATATATATATATATATATCATTTTTTCTCACGTTATCTCTGTCATAGCATTATCACGTTATCTTTCTTACGTGCAACGGTTCGTATCTTTATGAAAAAGCATATATAGTAAATACGATACAACGAAACGTAATTCATATTTTCGCCCATTCTACGATGCGCTATGTTCGTCTGTGTTATCGTGGAAAAGAGGTCGGCTTGCGAGCTGACCTCGTAAAAGCTATGAAACCAGAACCATCTTAATAATGATAAAAATAATAATAATCGTAATCGCGACGGAAGACAATAATCCGTGGTGAGCTTAAGGCGCAACGAAATTGTCGGCAATAAAAGCTTAGCACTCCATCGATGCTGCTCGTTCTCTGTGGTTAAGCTCGACAAAGTCGAGCTTGGTCGGCTACGTTTCAGCCCTCTGGCCGCCGCCACGGAACAGACGAGTCTGCCTCCGGGAAAGGAACCGGAATATGGACGAAAAGAGGAGAGCGAATAGAGTGGAAACCCGGTTATCCCGTTGGAATTCCAATTTGTTGGGGGCGCCGCGTGTATTTTCGCGCGGGGGGAAAGAAACCAGCCGTAGGCGAGGAGATGAAGCGTATTGTCCGGCGGATGAGTTCGGCAAAGGCAGAAAAACGGGACAGGGAATCGCCTCTTTGAATCCACGGCATCGTCGAATGTGTCGCATCGTTTACGTTCGATGGCTATTATCACGTTTATCCGTCGATGCTGTGGTCGTGCGCCACATACTTCTATGTTTCTCAGGATAGCGTTATTTTTGTATTAAACACGCTAGATTTTACGAATACGTAATATTTTTTTATTATATTACACTTTTTTGTTCTACCAAAGTTTTACTGCGGCGCAATTGACGTTACGAAGCGATTTATATTTAACTCTAAATTTCAATTTTCACAACGATTTTTCCGTAGATTTAATATTCGTATTCATCAAAGGTTCGTTATTCAAAGTTCCATACATGACTGATTATATTTCATTGACAATTTACAACAATAAGGCCTTCGATGATCGTATAATGCATAACGTGTCAATAACAAGCGAAGCGTCGCATAGCCGCGTGGCAAATACTACCCGTAGAGAATTTGAAAGCTCGCAGCGCAAGTAACTTGTAATTTTACGTTAATCACAGTATTGTGCAAGCTCGTTTACGTATTACCATGTATAATTGCTTTCGTTGAACGCTTCGTTCTACCGAATTACTAACTGAATCAGATTATCATGCTAGGTAACGGCTCGCAAAGCGATCGACACCGAATTCACTAACCTGAATAATCCGCTTTCTAATGGGATCCTTCTCCTCTGTGAATGAAATAAAACATCGATAATACATCGATGGGAAAACGAGGCGGGGGAAAATATTTTCAATCTTTATCTTTCGTTGTGCTATTAACCGATATCACAAGACAGTCGCGCTTATCTACAAGGTGGTCCAAAGATACGACAACACTTTTTTGTGAAAGGAGGAACAAAAGTGAAGCCACGTTTCACGGTGATGCGGAAAAATGGCAGAGGTGGAGCGAATGCGGCCGCTGTAACTGATGCAAATGACCCGCTTGCACGACAAAAAGATAGACGAACAATGTCATTCGTGTCAGCTCTTCTGCTGTTGTACGTCACTTTCACGTACTGGCGCATTATCATTTCAGTCCTAGGGACGATAGATATCGCGACCTGTTCGACCACCGTTAATAACTTTGTAAATTTCTACGCGGAATGACAAGTGGAAAGAAAGAGAATTTTGTTGAATTTTGTTGAAATATGTCAGAAGAATCATAGACCGGGTTCAGAATACCGACTGCACTGCCTGTTACTAGATTTCGTTACGATGTTAATGAAACTTGAAAACATTTCGTATAGTATATTCACAAGAAGCTCGTAGTATTCGGTTAGATTCGCGAGCCTGTGTATATTCGCGTTACGAGAAGTCTTTCGAGTTTCGTAAACGAGAAAGATAAGACGCTTTATCTCTTCCTTTTCCAATGAAGATTTCGCACGAACAGAGTTTTAAAAAGTCTCGCGTAAAAGTATCGCTAACGAGGATTCTCTTTCCTTCGACTCCGATCCTCTTCTTTCTCGCCACTCTTTTCTCTGCCAAGCAAGTAAGTAAGTAGCAGTCCTCGAATCTTCTCTGAAATTCGCATAATCAAACGTTCAGTCAGCGAGATGCATCCGGTATGAGGAGGACTTTCATTTTACCCGATACGTCATCCAAAGAACAAGAAGGAAAAAGAACAAGAGACGTTTGAAAGGTTGACGAGGTGAAAACGAGGACGATGCTCCCGTTTTCGGCAAGCTGACGGTTCACGCGCAAAAAGATGCGTGTCACTGGATCAGACTTTGTTCTTATTGTCCTACGTCTTTCCCAGTGCTATTTTTTTCTTCTTTTTAAGGCTTAATACGTACACGGGCTGTGACAGGCAAGTTTTCTGGTACGACGTCCCGTTGGTATTTCGGCCCTTTTCTTTTTTCGTCTCGTTGAAAGTTTACCTGGAAGATTAATACTAAAACTACACAATTTTCTCTACGAGTTGCTTGAATCGGTGGTTTCGTCGTTTTACTTGGGGAAATTATCTGTTTCAGAAGAAACGAGGTTGGAAAGCTCATTGAGAGAAGAAGGTTCAGAGAGTCGAGCATTTGGCAGCGGAGTTGAAAACTGAAAGGCGACAAAGTTTCGCCACTAAGTTGGAAACTTTGAAACTGATATAAATGGCCGGTCGGTCACTCGGGCTAAGCGGTTTGCAATTTACTCGCGAAAAGTTCTTCCCCCCGTTTGCGGTAATAAACCGAATCGATTAGAGCTTCGCACGGGATGCAATATCGTTGAATGAAATCGCTGCTATATCGCGATGGGAATGGCTATCTCCCTCTTCCGACCGAATTTCCATTTCACAGAGACAACCTGTCTTGTCTATCGAGGCTCGGTTTTCGAATTCCGTTTGACATCGCTGGCAAAATTCTAATAACGGAAGATATTCCTCTTTGCGCAGTAAATTAAAACACGAAGTAGCGATACAATTAGAAGCGGCGCTACAGAAAATTTTGCTACGAAGATTGAAAGATGACGGTATAATGCTGCTCTAATCAGACCCTTGATAAAAAAAAAAAAAAAGAGAAAAACAATAGAAAGTTACTAAAAAGAAACTTGGTTCGTTCGAGGAAATTCGTGTAAAGGCGTTGAAAGAAGAAAAGCAGCAATAAAGAAACAGCTTGGAAACAATCTAGCGAGAACTTCGGAGTAAAAATGAAAATAACATAAGCGTACTGGAAAAGAAATTCCACTGAAATAAAGACGGTGTAGGAATAAAAAACACCAGAAGTACAACGTACATAAAGAACAGGCACCATAAAGAAGATAGAAAATATCACGTTAGGAAAAGAAACAAAGTTCTTCTAAGTAAAAATATGATGTCTGTAAAGATCAACAGGCTTCATAATTTCTAGGATATCCTAAATGGGCTACGTGAAACTTGGAGAAGACGTCGGCTTTAAGCGAAGCACAGTCGAATTATAAAATCGTTAATGTGAAAGTATGATAATACACGAGCTGTAGACGATGCCTGATGAATGTTTCGTACAAAAGAACTTGACTCGCAAAAATTCGAAACGCAACAGCCGTTAAACTTTTCAAGAGTGAACAATCCAAACAGCTTGATGAATAAAAAAGGCAATTTCCATGTTATACGGTCGGGTGGATTTTTATGTCGAACATTTCCACGTAAGCTTTTTAATTACACGTTTTTTCGACGCGTTATCGCTACGATGAGTGTTTCTCTGAAAGGTATTCACCGTTCGTTGGAATTGAAAAAAAGTGGATCGTTTACACCCCCACCCATTTTACAGATCAAATACGTAGGCGAACGGTGTTTCGACGATGCACGGTTTGTCGACGAAATTTTAATCGAACCATACATTTCCGTCGGTAATTTCGGACAAAGTTACGGCCGATCGCGCATATCGTGTCATCCTTCCTCTTTCCAAAAACCGAAAAAAATATCCCCCCCCCCCCAAAAAAAACAACGACGAAAATATCGGCAGTACATCGCGACTGAAATAGCAGATTCGCGACATACCACCAACGACGTATAAGCAACCCTGTGCTCCGTTATTTATCCAACGAGTATTTCAAAACTGTCTCGCGTTTAATTTACCGTCTCGCATTGATCAAAACTGTCTGCCGTGTTTTGACAAAAAAAAAAAAAAAAAAGAAAAAAAATAATGCAAACGCTACAAAACAGAAGGGCGAAACGAGCGTACGAGGGAAATATAAACGCGTCATAAAGTTGCAGTCTGATCTCGCGCGAAAAACGGGCGGTTCACACTTTTCATCGTGCCTACCCCTTTTTTCTTTCTCGTTGACTGGAACGAGGTTTTATGCCGACCGAGGATGGCTGCCTTAAAATTAGATTCGAGAAAAATATTTAACTTTCGATCAGATGCGGCTTCCCGATTGGCGTAGCGGAAACAAAAGGGTCCCGAGAGCCAGCTAGTTTCGACCATTTGTTTCAATTACATAACATGCTCGAGACACTCGCGCGTGATTTGCCGTTCCGCAACGCCATTTACTGGTCATCGCTGAATTATGGTTTCCCAACAGCCCCATATATATCCTATCAGATCCCTATAGGCTCGTTTTCGAGATACGATTACAGTTTTAAAACAAATTCGACAGTTATCGTAATCCTCGCCGATCCGGTTGGGGTAAAAATGCACGTTGCGTGGGACGCGCAACGGTTCGCGGGGTTTCACGCGCGGTTTCAACAACGAAAATCCGATTGCGTCGAACAATCGAACGCTATACTTTTTTCTTTCACAGAAAAACGAACAGATCAGGATTTCGCGCGCGAACCCATCCCATTACCGATTATCGTAAAGCTGCTAATTGAATGTTATATTCAATATATCCGCGAATTTGTGCATACCGATATTCCGTTTTATTTCTGCTATTGTAGCGACTTGAGTTCGACGCTTTTATGGAGTGGAGAGTTACAAAAGTATTTGAACGTTTACCACAAATCTTTTATTCATATGTTGCGTATATTTTATAAAACATTTTAGAACGAGAAATTTCATTAGTGTTGTAACGAGATTGTCGAAAAATTATTAAAAATATTGTTTAATGTCAGTTTGTTTGACGTTTCTGTGTAATGAGATAGAAATACGAGGTACGATATCATCGTAGGAATATAATGTATTTGATATTCAAATCTTGCGCACTGCGAATAACATCCAGCATTCCTATTTATACAATTAATTTCCACATCATAGACACGATGCTCATGAGATATCGCGTATAGTGCAGAATCGAATTAATATAAAGTTCGTTTCATTTAATACGATATAATTGCATTTAACAGTAATTACAATTTAATCTATAAATCTAAATCCTTAATATTTTACCATTCAGGTTGCACATATTGCATTGCATACTAAATAACTAAATCAATATAACCGAAATTATATTCTTCAAAATATTCTTCAACTATATTTATACATTGCTGCATATATATTTCGGTTCTTCGAACCGATACTCCAGTTGATCTTTGGTAGTATCTATTTATTGTTAATAATATCTAATTCTGCTGCATTCGTCGGAACGGTATCATTCTCGCTAAATATGGTTTCATTATCTAATATTGAAAGCAGTGGTCCCACCGGCAAATCGACGCGAAACGGGATCGAATGAAAGGTGCTAATTAAGCGATATCTGGGCTGCACACTGAAGCAGCATTTTTAGATTATCCGTTCTCCGTGACGTCCATTTGCCGTAATCATTACAAACGCGATCAAACGCAAAGCAACGAGGCTGAGCTGCGCGTTATCCGCGTCCCTGTTCCCAGACTACAGTTTTTCCCGATGCACGCGTATTAAAGACGAGGCATCGGCGGATCGGTGAAATAGGGTGAATCCGTCGTCGGATGAACGACACACGGCGATGCATATTGCGACTGGTAATATACGCGCATCGGCCTCGTTTCTACCTGAAAGCGCACTGCTATTTGCACGGCCGCTGCATTATACGTGTGAGTGCACGCGGACTTCGGCGATTAATTAGATTGCTGCTAACGCGGTGCATCAACGAATTGTACACAATCAGAGAGAGAGGGAGAAAGAGAGAGAGAGAGAATCTGATCCGCACCTTCATTCCTGTACGTTCTCTCTGTATTTCTTGTCCCCAATGTCGATTTTCAGCTACTTTCCTCGATCGTCTACGTACACGTATAATACATTCATATACATTCTCGTTCGTAATTATGGAAACACCAGGTGTATTTTGCGGATAATTTAGTAACTAAATTAATGAAATTTGAAGACAGGAATTAAAACCGACTCGATAGACATTTATTTATTTTTCTTAATTTTTAATTCGGTGATTATAGAAGAATGTGGATAAAGGATTGCCCGATTAACGGTATTTTTGCACGCTAATTTCAAATACTCGATACTTTCACGTATCTGTAACGCTCAAAACTCAAAATCTCACCTTAAATTG
This sequence comes from Bombus terrestris, assembly GCF_910591885.1. Classification (NCBI taxonomy): domain Eukaryota; kingdom Metazoa; phylum Arthropoda; class Insecta; order Hymenoptera; family Apidae; genus Bombus; species Bombus terrestris. Next base: position 3,031,211 of record NC_063271.1, on the reverse strand, counting down.
CTACCCCCGAATTATTCACCCTCATACAGTACAATATATCATGCTTCAGATTATTTTCAAATAAAATTCTTTTTCGATTTTCACGATCCTAATGTTTTCCCGTTTTTCTTTCTATGTATTGTGATATTCTTGTTGAACCGTTCCCGTGCACTCGAGTTCGACTTTAACGCGAGTTGTACCGTCTGTTTCCATAAAATTCCCCGCAACTCCTATTTCCACGGGCTCTGAACTTCGATTACCGTTTCAAGATGTTCCCCTTTGTTTCTGTATTTCGATTTCTATTAGTATTACGTCTCCGCACCTGTCTTCCGGTGGCAACCGTTCTCTCGCGCGTTGCGCATTTCGAATTCCATTTCTCTGTCCCGTTCCTTCTGTTTCCGCAATTCTCGGCACCGATGCCGGAATCTCAATTCCCGGGCCGAGAATGGTAAAGGAAACATATTAACGCGGACGATGTAATTACTGTGACTTTTCGAGCGGCCTCTTTGCTCCGCGAATCTGCGATCAGCTCGTTTCTTTGAGGGGAAATATCTCTCCGTGGCGTCTCTTCGTTACTTTGAAAATTCGTGAAAGCTCATATCCCTCGTGTATTTATTCGAAATTCATCTCGTTTATTCACAGAATTTATGCATTTGCGCCAACGTTACCTTTCGCTTGATACAGACCAAATTTTCATTCGCTGATACGTAATCCGAAACGTTGATACATCGTGAATAGAATAAAAATATTCTTACGACAAAAAATCGTTGGCAGATGCAAAAACAATATAGTAATATGCAATTATTGGAGAGGAATCGTTATCGTAACATTTTCCTCCATAATTCAACGATAACTATTGGTCCGAACGAAATACAATTAAACACGAGGAAAATCAGAGTATTACGATTGAGAGAACAATTAAGGTGACAAAGGATTAGTCGATGAAAGCAATTAAGGATTCTCTTCGCCCAGAAGCGGCCAAAAACCTACTTCCATCGAATTTAATCCACGAATGTTTCTCGGGAGTTCTTTGTTTCGTAGAAAAAGGACGAAGAATGAAAAGAAAGAGTAATTTCAAGTAAAATCTGTGTCACGCGACGTGCTTAGCGTTAAATCAAACGATTGCATAGTTGTTTGAAAGGTTGGCGAACGAAACGTCGTCGTGTCTTGCGAAGTAGGTATTACGATTCTAACGCTATTAATTAAAGGGATGATACAACGCTGATAAGAAAGGAACTCGTAATTATTCGCAAGCTGACGGTTTAATAAACTTCTGCTCGCGGTCTGTAATCATAATTAGTCAAAGCACAGCTACGTGTTTCTTGCAACAAACGCGTGTAGCACGGCATTTAAGTTGAGCACAATTCGCAAGTAGGTAACTCGTGCGCACGTGTGTCAACATCTCGTTTCCGCTTTTCCGTGGCTATTTAAAAATTTGCTAACTCTCGCGGCAAGTTTCTGCAATTTCCACTATCCACAGATTTCTGAGATAAAATTCTCTTGATGTACTAGGTTCGATAAGATAGGATTATCTGTGTCGGAAGGATATTTGAATCGAGCTAAGTAATTTCTCTTGTAATTCAATAAATTCGGTTATGAATTTTGTGATGCTTCTTGGTTAGATCTAAAGTACACAGAATTTTCTCATTCTCCAGTTATTATATTAAAGACTAATGGTGTCCCGTGATATACCAACAGTATCTCAAGTTTGATTATTCTATACAAAGTTCAAAATTGAATCTTGAAACGTTCGAACTAAGTTGGATAATTCTACTATATCGTTAAACTCGAAATTCAACGACAAAGGATCGAATCAATGATATACTTGGTGAAAAAAGATGCCTCTCTGATTAAGCGTAGAATTTGAACGCGTATCGCTTTGAAGGTTTTCGAGTAAGGGAATCGATAGATATGATTTCCTTGGAAACGAGACAGGCTCCCTGATGGAATCGATTCGTTCTCGTTAGCGGCGGTTAAACGACCGTCGATTGGAATATCGGCTTAAAGTTGCTCAGTACCAAACTTCTTTCATTAAACTTGCGAGAATTCACATCCGCTCGTTCAACCCTGTAAGGAAATCCCTTCGGATCACACAAAGCGACAAGGAAGTTCGAAAATTCACCCCAAACCGCGACAAATTTAAATAGCGAGGCAAACGAGCCGTATCATTATCCGGTCGTCGCTGGCCCTTCTGGTGACATTATAAATTTGAACGCGACCAAAGGCCACGAGAGACCGATGGAATCCAATTACGAACCTGCTAACGAAATTATCGCAAGAGGGATTAACGCCGCAAACGTGTGCCAAAGTGTGAACTCATCGTGTAAACGTTTCTCGTGGAGAAGTCGCCAGAATCGTCGACACGGTGGCAAGTGTTATTTTTTTTACTCGTCGTCGCGTCTTACGCTCTTTTATCCGGCAACTGTGTACATGTTTTCTTTCGCTTCCAAACTGTTATGGCTGAAATCGAAGCTTTAGCCGAAGTATAAAGTTGTTGGCTGCGAGCCCAAGCTCCTTTTAGGCGGCTCGTAACACGACTGAATTATACCAACTCTACCTCTGGCTGTCGAGAGAGACGCGTCATCTCTTGCGACTTAGTTTCTCGAACCGCGACTCATGCCACGATTCACCGAGGTTAACGTGTTCCGTGACGCGTCGGTTATCGATGCCACATGTCGAAGCTTGTTTAAACTTACGTTTTATGGAAAAATAAAATTACCACATACCTTTTGATTCCTAATGTATTTTAACGAATTTCCTTCCACATACTTTGCGGGTAGAACTGATTTTCTCATTTTGAATACTTCGCTTTTTCTTTTCCACTCTTTCCCACTTTTTCTAAGCAACAATTTTCGGCAAAATTTATTTAGGTAATACATTTCTATGTATTAACGATTAACGTTACATGTCATCCGTATCGTTATCGCTAGCTGCATAAATGTGTAAGATAAGGACGATAAGAAAGATTACATTAAAAAATTTATAATTTTGTAAAGTAAAGACAGTCGTGTATATTGCAATATTTTATAGATCAAGCCTTTTGTTTGCAATATAATAACTTTTTAAATTCTGTAACCATTAGACAATATAATTTATCCAACAAGCATAATGAGCATGCTATACACGACACAAAATCTTCTAGAGAGTGATAACGTGCTTTTCTAGAGAAAATAGAACAGGTGGTCTCGGACACTCGATCCAGTTTTTTCTTCGTTCAATGGTTTATTCCATCGGAATATCGGATCAACGATCCGCGGCATCGAAGTTCTTTCATTAAACTTGAGAGGATTCAGTCGCCTCCGTAGATCCCTCGAGGGAATAACGCGTCGAAGGATCGATAAAGTTGCCAGTGCCGAGACAAAGAACGGTTTATGGTGCGCATAATTTCCAACCCTCGATCCTCTCTCTTCGGTCAAGCCTCGATTTCTCACGAAATCGCATGCACGTCGCGAACTTTGCCGCTTATCCGTGGCACGCGAATTTTTTCCTCTGTCCGACGCGCGTTCCCCGAGCTGTCTCAACTTTTTGCGTATCCTGCCACATGTAGCATAGTATTCGCACCTACGATCATGGTGAAATGTTCGTGCGATCGCTTTGACGCGAAATTGGTCGACGAAATTTGGAACGATTTCAATTTGAAGCGACCAAGCTGAAAGGAAATTCGCAGGGGAAAGTAATGAGAATTCGAAGCGAGTATATGGAAAATGCAGAGGTTCGCAAAATTCGAATATTTAACGCGAGAAATTTTTATAAACGTGTTACGTACGTCGTACGAAACATTTTGCAATTTTCAACGATTATATTAGTAAGATTTGAAAGCAATCACTTTCTTGGGACAGAAAACGACGTGATTTTGAAATAAAAACGCGGTGCAATTAATGGAAACAGCAAGCGGAACTTCGATGGTAGATATTTCTAACAATCATAAAACGATTGATTATATTTTTGCTCGAATGAGCTCGCATCGTGCAATTCCACGATAGCTAGAATTTCCGCAAACAGCTGGTTCGCATAAAGTGATTCCAATTGGGAATTATTGCGTGCTGCTCGCGATTATTGCGTTATCGATAATCAGAAATCGGTTCTATCCGTTATTTCCGAGAAGGATGAAGAACCGGTGAAAAAACTCGGTCAGGCGGAAAATGAATTTATCATCGTTATACATCTATGAAAACGAATAGGATTTACATTATCGAATCAGCCTAGAAAATTACGATTAACGATGCGACATTGATATAAACGCAAATGCTGTATGGAAGAGTACAAAGCTCAGTTTAATTAACAATAGCACGACTGGTCCATAGAAGGACAATCGGAACTCGCACAGTGGACTCTGTGGAGTGTGCAAAAGCGTGCAATCATAAAGGCAACGACCAATAGGGGCGTGTAACACGGGGAGAAATGCAGTTGTCGTTCAACGCCAGGGCGAAAAGCAACAATATGTCTAAGTGCCAACAGCCAAACGCTATCGTAAACATCGATCTGCCAACGTCCAGCGGTTCCCCTCCTGATATCAATTTTCCACCAACGATTCGCTGTCGTAGACAAATGTCGAATTTAAGAAACCTACCAAAACGAACAGCCTCCATATGGGTCGCATTTATTCAAAAGTTACATTATACTTGAGGAGGCCTTGCAGAGTGTGTCAAGAAATTAATCAAACCAATACTGTTCGTATTAAAAATTATTCATCGATAATAATCAGGCAAATGCAAAGGTTTAGAAATGTGACTATTGAAGAAAGAGGATAAAATTGATTCGTCTTCCCTTCGTTAACGTTAGGAATACCAGGATTTCTTTCTTCTCGTGTTTGTCTTATAGATACCTACACTTGCGTAAAGACAATTGCTGAAGAATTATACAGAGAAGATAAACGACGATAGCTTGAAAGGTAAAGTAGATATCGAAGGAGGGAAGACAAGAATTGATAATGTAATCAGCCTCATTTTTTGGCGCAGTTTTTCAACGAATTCAGCGGCAAGTACCACGCGGGAATACGCCTCACGTTCATGGATATTAAAGGCGGCATAAATATGAAAGTAAGAAACGAGGGCCAGCCTCAATTGCGTTTCTACGAAAAGGGGGAAAAAATTTGAGTGGTCGCCGGAACGAATGCAACAACATAACGGAACGAGCCCTTAGGCAACCAGGGCTTGAACTTTCACCATGCTCTCACTAATTGAACGCTCTACCGGTAGCGAATTGCAAACAAAGAAACGCTTAAATTAAGACTAACAGGTAAAAGCTTTTACGACGACCATTGATATGGCATGTTAATCGAATAATGTTGTCAAATAGAAACGCTCGTATCATTTGTAATTCAAATATTAAAGGAAATTTTCGTTTACTATGAAAGTATTAAACAAAAAGCTTTGGTTCTACGAGCACAAGACGTTGCTGATAACTTTTCTGTACTTTTCAATTTAGAGATCAATGATTGATCAATATGGCTCCTGAATGATATATCAATAAGTGAAACTAACTTACGTAAGATACAAGTTTATACGAACTTCCACGCATAAGTACACACGCCGACGCACAAATATAGACATGTATTTTGTAGAAAAAAGTACAACATAAGACTATAATTAATCGTGCAGTAGAGTAAATAAATTATAAAGCGTAATGGTCGATTACCGCATCCCAAAATTCGCAGAAAATTCAGAATTTTGAATTTTTAAACTCGGACGAAATCTTAATATCGTGATTCATGAAAACAACTGAAAAATCTTCGTATACTATCAGTGCAAACGGTTGGTGACAGAAGTGTACCTATTTGAAGAGGGTTTATTACTCGTCTCGATTCAATTCCACGGACAATAGAGAACCACGCGTCGCAATGAAAGGCGTCCAATCCAGAAAACAATTGGTGTTGGTACAAGGAAACGAAGTGATGTTTTATTTGGGAGTGAGCGAGGAAAACTGGCGAGATTGAAGGTACAGCACGGCAGCGTTAGATTGGAAGGTAGCACAGAGCTAGCAATATGTGGCGATTGTCCTCATCTTTCATCGCGCGAGGAATGGTGGACCTCTAGGGTGAGAGAGGTCAAAGGCGAAGCGCGAAATGGAAAGCTCTCCTTGAAAGCTGTCGCCGGAAAATAGATACAGGTCGCTTATATACGACCCAGTTCCTCTTCCGTTTTCATCCCCCTTTTCTTTTTGATCCTTTGCTCGTTTTCTCTCTCTTTCTAGTTATTTCGTCCTCTTTTTCTCTCTTTGGTCGTAGACTACGTTTCACGAATCACCGGTTGACCATCCGCCCCGATATGGGTCTTTCAAACTCCTATTTACTCTCTCAGTTTTTTCCTCTCTGAATGTTGCCTGGAATCACGCGAAACTGCATCGCGAAATAAAAACCTATCGACCAGTCTCCAAAGAATTGTTTCCCCTCGGGAGTTCCTTCTTCATAGCTCGTTCCAATTTCATTACTTATACATTACCTCGGCCTTATATCAAATAAACGCGACCACCTAACTTCCTAACGAAATTTGCAAGCTTATCTTTTGCAAGTATTGGAAACTCTTTAAGCACACAATACGATGTTATTAACAAGTTGCTCGTCGACAAGCACCACCGCTTACAGGATCCTCCATCGAAAATTCTATTCTATCGTGGCCCCGTTTCTTTTTCTTCTTTTTTTGCTAGCTCGATCGATTCAGCACCGATGATTACGATGCTCACGCAGAATGAAACACAGGCGAGGACGGTTCCTATTTCTCCTGTATTTTTTTCTCATTTCTTTGGCTGTAAAATCTAAATGGAATTTGGTCACGGGCTATTCGATAATCCACGAGATTTATCGTATTAATGCATCGCTGATTTCTAAGTAGAAGCAACGAAGGTCTCTGGCACCGTTAATAAATTATATCAAACAAAGCCGCGAAACGGAAGAGGAGCAGCTAAATCAAAAACGCTCGAGGAACCGCTCAAAGGCTCAAACTCAGCCGATGGCAGCGAGCCATCGAAATGAAAATTATTACGGCACGAACGAGCTTCCGCCTCCTCTGAGATAAATATTAGTCGGAAAACGTGGCTACAATTTCCTCCAGCAAAATCATTCGTCTTCGTGTATGATTTATACGAAGTAATCGTGGCAATTAAAATTTGTCATTCCGTTTGAATTTATTAGACCCGCTATTGTTACCTAATCAAATTATTTCGAGTACAGCATTCATTGTAATATTCGGTAAATGAAAGAAATGCTTAGATTCCGTTTTCCTAGTCATATTCGTAAGAATATCAATTGTCGTAAGTGTCCACGATCTATCGATCGCGTTAAACACCGAACTCTGTAAACTTCGCCGCTGTTACCTAATCAAATTTTCTCTTTGGTTGAACAGGTGCAATGAGCTAATGGCGTAACCGGGAACACGAGGCCCCGAAACCTTGGCCTCGAGTAGCCCGCCGTGACCACCACACCGATCCAGACGATCGCATCGGCGCTCACTATCGTGCCGCCCAAAACACGTCCAAGTACGTGCACGCGAGTGACGTGGTCGTCGTTCGAAACGACGACATGTCGTTCTTGCTTAGTCGAGGCGGCCGAAAGGGGCCCATCATCTGCTTCGTTGGCCTTCTTCTGGTCTTCGCTCTTTATCAGCTAGGCATCATCTGCGGCTCCATGAAGTACGTGCCCACAGCGATGATGGTCGCCAAAGAGGTAAGTCTGTTCGCATTTTATATCCGCTAATTAAGTCATGGTTACAACGAATACATGTTGTATCGAACTGTTGTTCTCGTCATAGCCTACAAAATAGATAAAAACTTGACGAATCGGATCGTTGGAATTGAATTATTTAAAAGGGAACCTCTCGAACAAACAGCATTCGAAAACTTTTCTGGAAATTTCTCCACCATGCATGAAGTTATTATCGCATTGACGATTTACGAGCGTGCCTCGACTACGGAGCCAGTAATTACGAATTAGTTTTATCCCAGTTTTCGCGAAATTGTCCTGCAAACAGTGGGTACGTGCCGCAGTCGGAGCCAGAACAATCGTCGGTGCCTGAACGCCTAGACAAACGCGTGTTTCCGCCAACTTTGTCTCCCCGTGTGTGTTGCTATGATGAACGAAATGCCAGAATTACATGCTTTATCGAACAGTAAGGAGCAACTGACCATGGTGTGAAGAAATTTTATGTGGTGAACTCGGTGGAAAACGAGGTGGGATTTAATGATATTTGTATACTTCACAGTTGGATGCGAGAGATGAAAGGACTGTTTATCTACGAAATATTACGGGTTCTCGTAAACCAGTTTTTCCCATTTTCTCTGTGGAGAGTTACGTTATTAAATAATGAGCGACTCTGGTCGGAAATGAAAATAGTTTTGCAATTTAAAGGTTTGATTAAAACTCCTCATACGTGATGTGTAACACGTTTTAAATTTATATACGATTGATTTAACTTTTAATATAGCTTACGATGAATTCTATATATTTCCACTGCTGATGTTTTACGAGACCTTTAAATTAGACTGAAACTCCATCATAAATTTGGAATGATCTTCGGATGGCCTTAATGTCATTGACGCTATCTCCACGATCACCTCGTTACCTTCGAATGAATTTAAGGGTCAATAACACAACCTACGAGACCTTCGAACACACTTCTGCCATCTCATCTTCCATTCTCGTCATTGCGTTAGTATTCCTCAACCCAATATACAAATCTGCCTTGTTGAATCTAATTTGAATAAAAAATATTCACCGGTGTAATCCTGCGAATCTTTCGATGATTTAATAACAATAGATCAGTCTCGTCGCGCAAAGGGAAAACGATCGTAATCCAATAGAAATTATTTCGTAGCTAATAGTCTAAAGAAACGAACTTTCAGTACGACCGCTGGGGCATGAAGTGGGTCGTAGGTCGTTTTACAGTGTTTCTGCGAGTTCCCCGAGAAAATTTTCAATGGAGATCCGGGTTTGAATTAGGCGAGATGCAATTATAGCATCGTCAGTCGGATTTTATCGTGCGAATTAACCGCGTCCCAGTTGTTCCTTTCCTTATATCCGGTCGTTGTCTGGGCCCGTCTTCAACGCTGCAGAAATTAAATTTCCTCCAACTTTTTGTTTTACCACCCGAAAATTCCTCTCTAATTCAACAAGAATGCAATGCTCGTACATAAAACTCTTTATATCCGCCTGGCAGAAACTTTATTCGTTTTGCGATTCTTCCACCCCCCTACTGAGAAACCGCTTTAACTCGTCGATGTTTTACCAAGCGATTCCTTCCATTCAACGTGCGTAATTCAACGTTCGGGTAAGACAGTAAAGGCTCGCGCGATTTTCACGCCATTTTCTCACAAGAGGACCGTGTTTACCTCGTCGCACGGATGTCCGGTAAAATCAAGGAACTTTTAATCGAATTTTCAACGGTGGCGCATTATGAAAGCAATTAATTAACAGGGGCAAGGGTCAGGATGATGAGATAGGAGAGAAAATCGATCGAACGACGAACAACGATGGAACAACGAACGCTCCTGGCCTCTATAGGCTTCATAGAATTCGAAAGAAAAACAGAAGACATACGGTGCATTGTAATACGTGATTCTTGCGAAATTCCAGGTCAGTTGCCACTGCTTTGACAACCGTAGCACGCGTCTCTATGCATAGATTACGAGGGAAGTCGGAACGCAACGCGCGCTATGAACTCATATTGTGGGTTCCGAGAGGGCAGAAATTTCCTTGGAACTTCGTTTATGCCGTGGAAAGTTTGAAATTGGATTTTTGTTCGTCGAAATTAGTCGCGACGAGAAATACGTCAACCGACGTTACTTCGCGCCGTCATTCTCTATTTTCGTCGAAGTAAAAAAGGCAAAAAAGTAACCGAGAACTAGCAAGGAAATTGCGGCTTAGCCTCCGATGTGGGTTTATCCGACTAATTACTCTGTCATAATCGCGAACTCCTGCCTTTTAACCGATCTTTCGCTGAGCAGAATGAATCGATTAATCGAGTCCTATTATCGGCGTGAAAGTTTTCCCTCTCCGATAATCGACGAGACACGTCTCGAAGACGCGTTTGACTTAATAAACGATTAGCATAGGCTGCCCTCTTCGTGGGGGAATTTTTTACGCCTTGATTTACATGTCAGTGGCTCGTGAAAGTATTTCGACATTTACCATAAAAATCTTTCGTGTGTATATCGTGTGCGTTATATAAAATATTTTGAAATTCTATCGGCACCGTTACGAGACACAACTGTCGTGGTTATATCAGCCAAATTTGAAATCAGCCTGGAAATTTATATCATAATGGTTACAAAAATATATTTAATAAGAAATTTGCACGAATAGCCGTATTAAATATACTGCGAATGTTAAAGATGGACCTACTGAATATCGAGGTTTCTTAGTAGATGGTATTTCTAATAATTCATCTTTTCTCGACAGATGAATAAAAAAAAATCATTATTTCAAAACCTACCTCTCGAGAGATATCAAAGAGTTGTTGAAATTAAATTATAAGATAATATTTCCATTTTGCTGGCTTCGTTCTTCCTACGGGTCCTTTACTTATTAAATTTTCTCTGCAAGAGAAAAGAACGCACCATCAGAGAAAATAATAAAGGACGAAGCAAAGAAGAGGAATAGAACGAAGCAAGAAATTATCCTCTGGGTTGCGCAGAGAGGAGCGGAAGTAAATCAAATTTTGAAAACGTGCGATAACCAACGACAACACAGCGATAAGGGGAAGCTTTTTAAAGCTCAGACACTCGACTCGCTGTCGACGACACAGGTACGACACGAGTGCGAAAAATCGCTTGACGACGAGAACGGCGCAGAATGTTCGCCAATTGATCGTACTCGCTAATTATTTCGTTAGCAAACGAAAGATTGAACGGAAATAAAGCCGAAGTGGCGAAACTTTTCTCGTCGATTTTTAACTAGAGACTGTTACAACGGGGAACAAAGAGATTCCCGTTAAAAGATGCACTGTCATATTAAAACGTAACGTAAATCCTGTAGATAATGTATCAGAAGCACGAACTTTAAAGGGAACTCGACAGCGTGTGCTTGATCCGACCGGCAAACAGCTTGGTCTAGTGAAAATGGCAAAGGAAATGTTGCGTCTTTCTAACGACCAGATGCACTTTCCTTTCCAGGGCTTTATTACTTTCACATTTCTCCTTCAAATAAAAAAAAATCGACGTTCCATTATCTTACCGAGGGAAATATGTGCCCTTTTCTAATATTTTCATGAAAATAAAGTAGCTGCTACTCCTTGAAATAATTAAGAGAATCTTATCATAAACAATTCTGTCGTATCGATCAGGTAAATTTCAATACATCAATAAACCTACCTATCTACCTATAAAACTAATCTACCTATAAAAGAGCGTTCCACTAGCGACGGAAATATTATCATTGATTTTACTAACATCAAAGAAGCTCCTCGAACTGATAGTTTCGAACAATTTAATTAAATCCTCCGCCAACATGTGTACAACACGATCGCATTTCCAGCTCATATAGAAACATACAGATCATATAGAAACGGGGCTATTCGTGTTAAAAAAAAAAAAAATAAAATAAAACGTTAGAACGCTTCTGCTGATTCGCGTATCCAGCGTTAAACGTGTCGCTCGTGGAAGAAACGGGGGCCTCCGTGAAGGCGTGTCCCCGTGAAGAAATGAAATCGCGGTTGTTCGCCTCGAAACTTTCCGCCAACGCGTCCGACCTTTCTACCTTTTTGCGAGAGCTTCCAGAGCACGCGCGTCGCGACGTCGACCAACCAGAGAGGATGGGAAAGACAAAAGAGAACGAGAGACACAAGAAGATGCAACATGCGTGAATACGTGCACGCTCGAAGCAGCGAGCATAGTTGTATTGGTAGGTTCCTGGCGGGAAACGCGCGCCGACGGAAGAGAAACGAATTTCTGTCAGACTCACCCTCCGCGCAACATAAATCGCGTCGGTTGAGCTTCACGCGTACTTTTCCTCCGTGTGCTTCGATGCTAAAAGCAAAAGAGAATAGGAAGGCCGGCTGACGGCAGGCCGAACAGCGAAGCCACCACTGTTACCCGAGAAATGCTAATTGCGAAATGTAGTTTTTTTCTTTCTTCTCGTTTCTTCTTTTTTTTTGCTTCTCCGTTTTTCCCGTTGTTCTTTTTCTTTCTTCTCTCCCTTTTTTTTTCAACGTCGACCTCTGACAACGATGTCTGGCGCGCGCGAAAAAAATCGTAACGCGAGCCAGCCTAACAACACCCCTTTGTTCAAAACAAGAGCTTATTTTACAGTGGTAGATGAGGGATCGCGATGGAATCATTCATCTACCTAACCTTCTGCGATCCACCACGGAAACGTTCCTTCCCTGTTCTACCAGCCTTCGTGATCTTCTTTTATTCATATCTATTTCTCGTATTTTTTTATTATTTAGAATAGGAACATCGTCCAAGTATCTGCTTTTTCATTATTACCAAATCCAAATCTAACCAAAACGTAACCTAAATCGACATTATTTACTCACAACGCGATTACACAGAGTGTTAAAAATATAATTCGAACATTAAGTGGTGGCTATACGTATACGGAAAAATTACTCGGTACGTTGATCTTGACAATTTATTTCAGGCTCGTTAAAATCGGTCGAGGTGTCTCCTATTGTAAATAAGTGTTTCTTGTTTTTTTCTCGCTTTTCATTTAATACTCGGTACTATTGCACAGCTTGTGTGCATATTATCATTTATTGTTTTTCTCGGCCGTTTAGACAGATTTATTTACGCGATCGTAACCAATGTTACAACGCGATCGCAGCTGTGATACACGCGAGTTGCGGGTCGTAACATCAATTGTTCCAACGATTGTTCATTTGCATGCCGGTGTAATTTTAATCGCGCAGCTAATTAAACCGACGATCGCTAAATTTTGCCGCGCGTTGCACGTCAGCCTCGACATCCAGCCGTATTTTCAAAAGTACAAAAGTCGCTAGACACTCGAGCGACCGTGTGCAAAATGTATTTTTCATCGCCACAAAAACCACGGACGCTACCCTTTGAATTTCAAAATGCGGACACCGCTTTCACCTCCGAAAGATACGACCGTGTTTCCAATTAACCCGCAATTAATTATTTTTATCGCGGAGTGCCGCGATCGATACAATAATTAAGCCAATATAACTACCAATTAGAACGTTAATTGCTAGTTTTTATTAGAACTTGGTTGCCGCCTAAAGCATAAATTCTACGGACAGCGTTTCAGACGGCAGTTTATTCGACCTTTTCAAATAAAAGCACGGGAAAATACAGAATGCTGGGAAAGAAACGACGTAAGCGCACGAAGAAGAAAAAAATATACATTGAAATTCGTATTCTTTGCGAGATCTAGTTGGAGCATCTAAAATACACGCGCACTGAGAAGTTTCAAGCATGTCAAAAGAAATAATGACTCGCTTAAATAAATCATTCTTAATTAATTAAATTAATTGTTTAAATTAATTAAATCATTCTTAAAAGGATGTACGAAAAAGTTTGTCTAATCCAAAACGCGAAGTATGTCCAGCTACACCTTTAATTAGTATTAAATTCGGTTAATTTTGAAAAGAAGAGTCACGTGTAGATAATGCGTGATAAAATGATATCTAGTAATTTAATTTCAATTTGTACGCCACATTAATGAAGAGTAAAGGACATAACATTTATTAATAATCATGCAAAATAGATGGACGATTCGATCAAACGATAAAGTTCTTCATATAATGTTCGCTTAATCGAGTTCGAGCTAGTTGGAATATTATCCTATTTCGCATTGATCGCGGCTAATTAAATCCTATAAAATGTGCTGTTAATTTTGCCGTTCGTCAAAAGAGGCTATCGTGAAATTTATCGCGAGTCATTAACGTGGTCGCTTTACCAAGAACGAAATTTACCTTGTGAAAACATTTTGATAAACTATCGATCTGCGTCTCTCTGATCGCGAAATTTAGGTGGAACGCAACCGTGTACATAAACAGAAATTACCGCCAAACATAGATCAAAGTTACTCTGTCCCTTAGATATAGCACAATGTATGATGTAATTTTTAGGTTTATAATATCCACAGGTCTAAGTAAAGCGTCGTGGAGAGATACTCGAAGATAAGAAGATAAACGAGAAAATATCGAACTTGAGAAAAGTGTACAACCTTCGTAATAGCAGGCGAGTTGTTTGAACTTTTCCACGATCGAATCGTCATCGTTTCGGAAAAAAGGTGACGATTCCTCCGTACAAAATTTAGAGCGTATCGATCCTAGTTCGAGGCTTACGAAGTATCATCTTCGTAAAGTTGGTTCGTTAGGGGATATTGTAGGACAAGGCAGAAACTCCTTCGTTGCCGAGGTTTAATCACACTCGCATAATTTTAGAAGAAATCGTTCGACAAACTACATACATGCACATAGCTAGCAGAAACTTACGATCATTCGTCGAATAATTACTATCGTCTTCGATAACCAACACCAAAGCAAACTATCCAAAGAAATTATCGTCTATCTTTATCGATGCTATGTTTTATTATGAATCTATGTTTTATCAACGCTTTCTAAAAATATGAAACCGAATTTTCCTGCATGAACGAGTAAACTTTTTCTGCGCAAAGTTACTGGACCTTAAATATCGGATTTTACGTGTTCTGCTCTTAAAATAACCATCTCTGCTTTAATCCTCTGTTTTAATTATAATCCCGTTGTAAAATAAGGAGAAAAGCAGTTCTGACTGTGTATTTCGTTGGACGTAAAAATTGAAATAATCCATTCACGATCCTCGCTGATGAATCGGTTATTAAATATAAATATCTAACGGCGGGTATATTTTTCAGAAATACGTGGTGGGCCCGTTCGATCACAAGAGATACGCGTACGATCGCTACATGCCGCTAATTTTTATCGGTGGCGTGCCACGATCTGGCACTACCTTGGTACGAGCCATGCTCGATGCACATCCCGATGTCAGGTGAGTTCCATACACCGGACAAATAGCCAATTATCGGCGGATACGACCGAGTGTATTGGTGTTGAGTGTTCTTGGTCAACATCATCGTCAAAAATCAATCCATCGTTCGAGTATTTCATACACGGATAATTTTTCATCGACAGGTGCGGACAGGAGACACGGGTGATACCAAGAATCTTGCAGATGAGGATGCACTGGCTGAAATCTGAAAGGGAAAATCTGCGTCTTTCGGAAGCGGGCATTTCGAAAGAAGTGAGTATTTTTAGTAGCTTAGATCATTTTATACAAGCGATTCCTCTATATACGGTTAATCAAAATAAAGTCTTCTGAATGACTCATCCGATATTAAAATCAAACAAAAAGAGAAAAATTGATAATATAGAGTGATTGAAGCGACGTATTGAATTTTAAAATTGTTCCTCGGTAAAATATGAAGAATTTGACATATTCTTCTGCTATGATTTTCGTGTATAATTAACGATATTAATGAGAAAATAATCGATTGTTTAGGTAATGGACAGTGCTATAGCAGCATTCTGCCTGGAGATAATAGCGCGACACGCGGAGCCGGCACCGCGGTTATGCAACAAGGATCCCCTCACTCTGAAGATGGGCTCGTACATTCTCGATCTCTTCCCAAATGCCAAGTTTATCTTCATGATCCGCGACGGTCGTGCCACCGTGCATTCCATTATCTCGAGAAAGGTATGGCCCGATCGAAGGCTTCGACCTCCGCCCTGTCGGCCATTCCGGCTGATGTATGCAAATTTATCCCACTTCATTCGCGAATATTAAAATGAGACGTACTCGTCGGTACAAGCGAGAGCGAAAAAGAGGACGAACAGGAATTTACGTATTTCTTTTATGCAAAACAGAATGAATCGAAACGAGATGCAATGGCAGCATGTAAAATCATGCAAATCCAAAAGCAACTCGTCGTAATCTTGTAATCGAATAGATCGTTGATTTTATGCGCAGTTGATCGAATATTACCTTATCGTTTCGAAGGGCGAATATCACTTTTCGAATAACTATATAGATCGATGATTGTTCTACGTAACTATAACTATATAGATAACGATTTGTCTTTCAGGTGACTATAACAGGATTCGATCTGTCCTCGTATCGACAGTCGTTGATCAAATGGAACCACGCGATATCTATAATGTACGGCCAATGTAAGGAAATTGGCTCGGACAAGTGTTTGATGGTTCCGTACGAACAACTGGTGCTACATCCGCGTGAATGGATGAAGAAGATTCTCAAATTTTTAGACGTTCCTTGGAACGAGTCTGTGATGCATCACGAGGAATTCATTAACAAACCAGGCGGCGTGCCATTGAGCAAGTAAGCATATACGTGTGTACTTAATTGGTTCGATGAAAAATTAGGGTTTAATAAGAGACGAGACCTCTGTTGAAATGGTAAATGCAAGACACGAAAATGAAGAAGCGATCGGGGGCTAAAATCTATCGTATTTTTGGAATGTAGAGTGGAAAGGTCGTCGGACCAGATCATAAAGCCGGTCAATCTGGAGGCACTGACTAAGTGGGTAGGTCACATTCCGGATGATGTGGTCAGAGAGATGCCTGACATCGCACCGATGCTTTCTGTGCTCGGCTATGATCCTTATGCTAATCCGCCGGTGTACGGAGCACCGGACAGGCTGGTTAGCGAAAACACCAGACGGTATGTAACCAAATAATCGGGCAACTTTTAATTATATCATTTCCATCTGTAATTTCTTGACCGGATATCGTTTTCTTTTCAGGGTGCTAGCAAATGGTGAAGTATGGGCAGCCAGGGCACGCCAGTTCTCTCTAGAGAAGCTGATTGAGCTGAGCAAAGAGGATGAGGCTACCAACGCCCCAAACGCGTGACCTCGGACACATCTTTCCCTAGGCACGCGAATCTCGAACCCGTACAATTTCTGTAACGTCTAACGACGGTCTTGGGAGAGCCAGTAACGAATAATACTACCGGAAAAACGCCAGATGAGTGCGGTCTTTTTCATCCGAAGTTGTTTCTCTAGATCAGAGCCACGCTCGGACGTCTTGTCAAGAGAATATATTCGAAGACAGTGAATTGTAACCTGGCGAACGAAAGGGACGCAAGGATCCGTCTAGTTTAAGGTTGACTCTCGATTATATGTACATGTTCAATCTCGGCCCATAGACACGGAGTTATAGATTGCTGTGCAATTTTTCGCATACGCGAACGTGATTATTCTCTCTGTACAATATATGTTAACCGGTAGATATTCATCTTCGATTCGTACCGAATGCGTAACGATCTCGTCACTTTCCGTGATTCAATACTATTCTTTTTGACGAATTAGATGAATTTTCTGCGATACATGATTCCACAGTGCAGAATACAAGCGTACTGAATCAAGCAAAGTGCAAACGGGAGAAGAAAATGCCATGCTAGAGTTTCTAATTGTTTCGGTTTTGTTTGTTCTTTTTTATTATCATGAATTATATAAATCTTGCCGAGTATGTGCTATGTTGAAACTGTTTCTGTACGATTTCATCTGATGGCCAGTGACAAGAACCTACGTAGGCTATGGAGCTTCTATGTAAAAAGTGTACAAGGTGAACATGCTGAATATCGTGGAAAGGAAGCGAAAGTATTGTGTCGATGCGAACGGAAAAGTGTCTGTACAATATTTTGTATTATGATAGAAATGATTTCTATGACGTTCTACATGCAAACAAAATACGCGTTTTCGTATGTAGTAGTTATTTCTTAATAAGACATGAACTTTGATCGATCACGAGATAAAGGAAACTTTTGTGTTTCCTTCCTCCTCTGCTTTCTGTTAACCTTTTCTCTACACTCATACATTAAAGAAAATCCGAGCTGGTAAACTGGCGAGAACTTTATCTTTCTATCGTATTCATTGTATTATGTATATTAGTGTGATCGTGATTCGATTAATTACAAGAAAATTATATTTATATGCTAACGAAACGTGAAAAAGTGTACCGGATTAACAATTGCAAACAAAAATGGTGTCGAACAAGCTATTTCCTGAATTTATGATTTCGTTATTGACTGTCAATAATGATGCGCAGCGAATGTTGCTGCAAAAGCTACTACGATTTTAAGAGGACCGAATAATGTTCTTGATTATTGTATCAACCGGCACTTGATACAAATGCAACAACTTCGATGTGGCATTATGTCATTCGTGTCAACCGTGTTACTGTCTATCGAATTATACAATTAAATTATTTTAATATTACAAAACCTGCAGCTATTCCTTTCCCTCCTTCGAGCAAGAAATTTCAATGGAAGAAAGTAAGTATGAATGTAAGTATTGTAATTCGTAATACATGAATAAATCATGGATGAATAAACATGAATTATTAAATATATTATATATATGCGTTAGATTTAATGAACGGTTATATTTCAAAGTTACATACCAAACTGAGGAACTCGAATAATTTTGATTTTGCAAACTTGGAGCTAAATTGTATACATAAAACATGCTAAAAAGAAATTAAACATCTTAGAAAAGCAATTTGTTATATGATCGTTGACGCAACTGAAAGGGGACAAAAATTTTGAAATTTTAAAATCAGTGATGCCAACTCTAATAAACTTAAAATAAATTACACTGTTGACTGATGGAACATAAAATTACATTTTTCCAATAGATATTTATTTTATTCCATATTTAATCGAAATAAAACATACTGTTTAGTAATTGATACAATATTTTAATAGTTCATTTTATTTTGTATCATAACTTTGTTCAGATTGTAATGAGAACGAACATTGTACTTATTTAAAACCACTACAAAAGAGTTGTGAACTATCTCATAAATATATTAATGTACTATATCTAATTTAAAAGAGGCATACGACATACTATTTAATTGTTGACATTCGCCTACATAAATTAAATTCTTTTTAAAATTTTAGCCATAATTATAGAAATCATACTAATATTGACTTGAGTGGTAAAATTGGGCGCGAGATCTTCCACATAAGTAACTGTGGTATTAATATCTTACCATTTAAAAATTTTAACAAAAAATTTAAATAGAAATTTAAATGAAATATTAAATATTGTTTTATTGGGCGTAAAATAACACGTCTCTTAAAAATTAGCGATCCTTCTAAAATCTATTTATGAAAGCAATCTAACCTATCATCACAACTACAAGAAACTGGTAATACCTAATACTTAACGTAATTTGTGCAGTATAATTTTTTAATAAATAAATAATGATGCTTTCGAGTTGTTTTAGTTATAAAATGTGTAATGTGTAAACATAAGTCTCTGTCATATAAACATTTTATTTTTTCATTGAATATCTATTTGTCAAATAAAAATCGTATCAGATTCAAAGAGACAGTGAAAGACAATATTTAAAAATGACGAGTCAAGAGAGCCAAATTGTAAATATAAATCTCTATTTTATTGTATCAAATGAATATAATTCTGAAGATGATTGTGGTGAAGATATGTGTCATTCGTACAATGTTAGTAAATTTATTTTTATATAAATGATAAATTTTAAGCAACAATAAAAACAATGTAATGAATTGATCTTTTAGAAATGTTGTGAAAATGATTTACACCCAATATGGATCAGTGAGAAAGATTGTAATAAAATGAAACCTAATAAAACTGATGTCTTTGTAATGGAAAAATTTGAAGGAGATACATTTAATAAATTAAGAACATTTAAATGTTCGTAAGTAGGAGCTTAATTATTGATATAATTACTGATAATTTAATGATACTTTGACTTTTTTTAAATAGTAGATAATATTATTTTACTTCTACAGCATAATTGGACCAAGATGTTTATTAGTTTGTTTTAACAATGGAGAACCAATTCCAGAAGGAACAAGCCCAGTGTTTACAACAACAATGAGGGGTCTATGTGTATGTGCTTCTGGTTTATCTTTAGAAGAAAAGGTATATCCATTAACTGTTTCTATGCACAACGAAGAGGAAATTATCCAAAAATCTTATTATTACAGGAACATGTACAAAAATTAGTAGAATATATGGGAGGAATTTTTACAAAACAGTTACGTAGTCGTGTAACGCATCTTGTAACATCATCTGTCATGTCTGCTAAATATGAGGTAAGTAAATTTATATCGGTAAAATTATATAGATATTCTTATCATAATGTTTATTTCTTTTTAATAGACAGCAATAGATATGAAAATACCAATAGTTACAAAAGAATGGATTGAAGCAATCTGGGAAATGAATTTAAAGGATTTTGTTACACCGCATGACAAAATTTTTGATAAATATAGAGCTTCTGTGTTTCTTAACTTAGTTGTAACATCGACAAATCTTCCAAAACGTCAAAAGGAAGAAATTAAACGTTTAATTAACACTAATGGAGGAGTAAGATATATAGCTTTCTAAATTTTTATTTTTTTTTTACCTAACTATTCCCTTATATTATTATTCTCTTTTTAGATATTTATGGGTCCTTTGGATGGTGCAAAAGTTAAAGTTGTACTTGCACCTGAAAATAGTCCAATAAGTGAGAAGCTTAAATATGCAAAAAAAGCAAATATTGCTTGTTTAACGCCAAATTGGGTATATGAAAGTATAAATGTTGGCTATGCTTTGCCTTTTAAAGACTACCTAATTAAGACACTAAAAGCATGTTCCACTCCAGAAAAGTTCAATGGTAAAAATATTTCTGTAATGTTATAAGTCTATAAATTAGTAACTGATATTACAATTTTTTTAATGCACAGTATGTGAAAGTTTTAATTGTTCTACAATAAGTTCCATAACATGTGACACACAGCAAGGCAATTATATAGATGAAACCTCGGTAACAACAATGAGCAATGTTTCTACCCTTGATACTTTATATAACAATGTTTCTACTGGTTAGTATTATAAAATGTACAAAAGTGTCTTATAACAAGGATAAATTATGTTCTAAATTTATTTAAATTTTTTAGTTTCTGCAACTACTGCAGTCTTAGATAGACTTACATTTAGTGAAGCGAAATCGGCTGGTCCGTTTCTAGATGGTTGCAATGTGCGTAAATTACATAAAAAATTTGTCATGTGCTGTAATATTGTCCCATGATATTTCTCTAATCAATTCTTTTTTTTCTCTTTAGATTTATCTAGCTGGATTCGCTTCTAATCAACGGGATAAACTTAACAAAATATTAAACGTAGGTAGTGCAACGCGACTTGATGATATATCTGATGCTCTAACACACGTTATCGTTGGGGACGAAAACAGAGCAGCTAGTGAACTAAAACTACTGAAATCAAAAAGATTATGGTATAATGTTAATTTAATGTCTATAAATATCTATTTAAAATTCTGTAATTTAATACCATGGATATTATATATAGTCCCTATATATTGACACTGGAATGGTTGGAAGAAAGTGTCAAATTAAAACGGCCTGCGCCAGAAGAAAATTTTTTATGTGGACAAAAAAATACTGTAGTTCAAAAAGTTACAGAACCAGCATCACCATTAAGTAAGAAGGTAAATACATAAAAAATATAGTATATAAGTATTTGACGTGTGCATGTATTTTTGCAGAATTTACAAATGCTACAAAAACCGAAGAAAGTCTCTATACCGTCTTTTGACATAGACCGAAAATTGGCGATGTTAGAAAAAGAGAAAGAATCATCTGATCTGCTTCAACATTATCTTCAAGATACAGCTGGTAATGTCTGTAAATAATTGATTACATTGTTATAAAAGAAAATGAATATATATCTTATTTGTTATTAGATGCAACAAATGATAAAACAATGCAAGAATTTTTAAAGCCCGATACACCTGTTTCGGGAGAAGATAATGTTAAAACCTTGGTAGATGATCATGAAAGTAAAAAAAAATGCTTAAAAGAATCTATAACACTCGCAGCAGATGATACTGCAGTACCGATTAATCAAACATCTACTATGAATGATAGACTATTTGAAGGTAATGCACTAGTAAAATATGTATAGCAATGGACTAAAATAATGCTAAAATATACATATAGGTTTAACATTTGTTGTAACTGGCTTCAACGAGGAAGATAATTTTGTAGTTGAAACTATAATGGCAATGAATGGAAAAGTAGTTTCAAGTACGTTCGCTGGTATTCCAGATTATGGTGTAGTACCAAAATGTGGCGCACCTTTAAAACATACAGTGAATGAAATCGTTACCGATTTGTTTATTGTAAGTTTAAGCTTTTTATTTCGATTTTTATATTTTGATATATCTTTTAATATTAATATTTTTTGTAGGAAGATTGTGTAAATCAGGAACAAATAGTTGAAATTATGTATTATCATAAACCTCTATCTATAAATAAGCATTCTACTCCATTATCAGACTGTGTTATTACAATGAGTACATATGTTGGAGTAGAACGAACGTATCTTATAACATTAGCTGCGGAATTGGGTGCCATGTATTATTCTTATCATACACCTTAAAGATAACTAAACTGAATCAAGTATTAAAGCATTGTTAATTTTAGGTGTCAAGATATTTTCGTTCGTAAAACTAATCTTGAAAAAAATATATGTAGAAGCACCCATTTGGTTTGTCCGACACCCGAAGGAAACAAATATAACGCTGCAGTGAAGTGGAAATTACCAGCTGTTACTGCAGAATGGTTAAAAACCTGTGCAATTCAATTGAAACGGGTTGACGAAACACCATTTCTTGTAGGAGAAACCATAGGTACACAAATATTTAACACATCCATATTAAATATGTATACACATAAATTTTGTTAATATTAATCCTTCCTCCAAGCTCCTGAAAGACCAACTGAAACTAACGAAACAGACGCAAGTTCACTTAAAGTTAACTCAAATCAAATGGATCTACCAACTGAACCAGCAGCTAGGAACATTATTACTCCAAAACGACATTTATCAAATTTACAAGTATATATATATATATATATATATATATATATATATATAGTTTTACGTATTTCTTTTATTATTAATTTACGATTTATTACTAAAAATATATATTTTAGAATCAAGATGGCACTTCCGGCGATAAACCGTTAATAAATAAAAGACTCAGTTTACTTATGAACAAAACTCCTCAATCACAGTTTCATATGTCTACGCCAGAAACAGCATCTGGTCAAGTATCCAGACCCGATTCTTCACCAGACACAAGGAAAGATTGGGCAAAATGGGTTGATAATTTTCCAGAGTCAAAAATAGAAGAACCTCCTTTAAAAAAGAGGGCACTTAGTACAGTTAGTATTTGTTTTAAGCTTAATTATATGAATAATGCATAAATATCTATTAGATATTAACATAGTTGAATTTATAGCCTCTTTCAGAACTTAAAAGACAATTATGGCAGAAACTGAAAAGTGATACTTATGATCCAGAGGTAGCATGCTTTACTTATATATAATATATATATGTATATTAATATATATATATATATTAATAAATATTATAACATTACAGCGGAATAATGCAGATGAGACATTATCTCTTAACGATGATCAAGCGTCAAAAGAAGCACCGGAAGAAGCAAAAGATGATAGCAAAATAACCGCTACTACTCCCATTAGGAAAAAATTAGAATTCACAGATGAAAATAATGCACTGCCAAATAATGAGATTAATATGTAAGTTAATACATAAATGTGTTTCGCAATTTATGTATAAAATTCTTTATAAACCTTTCATAGGATTTTGTTTTTTATAGGCAAATTGCACAACTGGATCAAGTACTTCAAAGAGCATCAAGTACTCCCGAGAATAGGTATTCTCTTTCTGGAGAGAATGCAGACACATATAGCGCTGAATGTTCCGATCCCATACAA
The DNA here is from genome assembly GCF_910591885.1 of Bombus terrestris. Classification (NCBI taxonomy): domain Eukaryota; kingdom Metazoa; phylum Arthropoda; class Insecta; order Hymenoptera; family Apidae; genus Bombus; species Bombus terrestris. The sequence continues at coordinate 3,007,475 of NC_063271.1, read as the reverse complement.
AAATGTAGGTACATATCTATTTATTAATGATGATATCTATTTATTAATATCTAATTATTTAATATATATTCTTTGTTATAGTTATTGTAAAAGATTCTCAACCTGTCGATGCTATTGTATGGGAAGATCCCAGCCATTCAAAACGGGTAGGTTCTTTTCATAAATCGATTCTATTTTGAATATTTGATATCAATTAACCGTGATTATAAACATTGCTCTATACTAAGTTGATAACGCATGGAGAACAAAATGAAAGTATCGCACACGAAGGACATACTATAAACGATGATGAAGAGGAATCCTTCGAAGAAGAAATTGAACCAGAAAAAAAGAAACCAAAATTCATGCTATCAGGCATGAAGGTATATTAATTGTTATATCTATGCATTATACATATTCAATACGTATATACATGGATAATATTTTATATTTATCTCATTAGGATAGAATAGCATATGAAAAAGTGATAAGAGATCTCGACGGTGACGTATCATCGGATGCTTGCTTTGATATAAGTGCAACACATTTGCTTTGTATTAAACCATCAAGGAATGAAAAAATGCTTGGAAGTATAGCATCAGGAAAATGGGTTCTACATTGCATGTATTTGCGGGACTCTGAACAAGAAGGGAAATTCCTTGATGTTAGTATTGATTCTCTTGATTTATCGTTATCATATTTTACCTATATTTTATGTTTACGAGTAGTCTTTTACTTCACTTCAATTACTTATTGGCAGGAAGAAAAATATGAATGGGGGAATCCAAAAAGTAAAGGGATTATACCGGATCCTACTGATAAAATTGAAGAAACAATCGCAGCAGCAGCATATAGATGGAGGCTTAGATTATTAAAAGAACCGAATAGGCCGTTTCACAATATGGTTGCTTTGTTATTAACTTCTGGGGACAAATACGATCAGTTTAAAAGATTAATCGAAGCTGGAGGTGGGAAAGTTGTCCAAGCACGGTAAGTTTGTTTTTTTATTAAACTCATATTATTTACAGATATATTATAATTTACATTTTATTTGTTCTAGACCACCATACGATACAAGTCCAACTGGAAAGAAGATTACTCATTGTTTCGTGAATCCTAAACAAGCCAGTCAACCGATCGACTGGGCAATGTTGGCCAGTAAAGGTATTCTCTGCTTTATGCCACAATATTTAAGCGATCATCTTACTGCGCAAACCCCATTAAATCCACGAGAATGTGTAATTGACGATTTTAAGAAGTATTTAACATTACTACCGAAATAAAACGTTAACAAATAACGCCTCCAAAAGATTTTGTATAATAGTATTTACAAATGTATATCTGTATATAGAAAAAATACATATGTCATATTTTATTAAATAGATTCTTTATTGCTTTATGACATTCCCTTTTGTTCCTTTTTATGGAAGTATAAGAAGAAGAAGAAAAAAAGATATATTTTTCAATAATGCGATAGATTCCTTATAGTTTTGTAAAATTTAACTTATAGTCTTCTGCTACTGTCAAGAAAACATTACGAACATCAATGATATCTTTGTTGCATGTGGGATCTAATGAAATTTCGTAATCTTTAAGTATCGCAATTAAAGCCATAGCACTTTGCAATAGACCGAGTCGTACTCCTACAATGAATATGTCATTAAAGTGTAGAAGTTAACAATATTATATTAATATTACAAGAATATTTTATGTTAAATAATGTTAAATAAATATTTACCGATGCAAACTCTTGGTCCATCGCCAAAAGGCATGTACGTGCATTGTTTGATATTGTCTTTATTTTTATCGTTAAATCTGTCAGGATCAAAACGCTGTGGATCTGAAAAATATCTTGGATCACACTGGAGACCAGTTAAAGCCACATAGACGGGTGTCCCTTTTTCTATAACTATCTTAGTTCCTGGAATCTAAAAAAATCTATCATTTAGGACGTTATATGACCAATGAAATATTCGACTGGAGCGTATAACAGATCTCTAACGGCATAAAAGATAAGACTCTTTTTGTCGAGTCATGTAGTCGTACGATATTTGATATGAATTCATATATTATAAAAGAAGAACATTCTCTGTTATCTATATATAATATTTTTTTCATTTTTGAAACTTATAAAAGGAGACTTGAATAAAATTATATTTTATTTTAGTAACAATCGAATTAAAGGAAAATATGATCGTCATAAAAATTTTTACGAGGAAAAGAATCCGTGTTGTTTGCTAAAAATTGCATATCCTTCAATCTTGTTTGCAATAGTAAGTAAACAGTCATTCGTTTCCTTATTTGTTACATAGTAACTAAAATAGTTACATAATAACTAAACACACGCTCGCAAGAAAAAGGTATTCTTTATATTTTAATATTCGAATTATCCGAAGAAAATATTTCGTTCAACAAGTTTATAACGAATCATTATTCTAATTTACCTTGTAGTCTTTCACACAAATACGGTCAATAAGTGGAGCTGGAGGATACATTCGTAGAGTTTCCGACATAACTTGATTAAGATATTTCATACTCTGGAAGGCCTCGTAAGTCATTCCATGTTCCTTCAATTTCTCGTGAATTTCTTCTCGCGTTCGTTTCTGAATCTCCGGATGCTTAGCAAGTTCGTAAAGTGTGAGGCATATAGTTGTTACGCTTGATTCGCGACCAGCAACGAAAAATATTGCTGCTTGACTCACCAATTCATCGCCCTCAAGCTCTAAAGATAAATCATTATTTTTTTTAGACGAATTATACGCATAAAAGAGTTAATCAATGGTTAGAATTAAATATCTAGCTCTTACTCAAATCATCTTTATTTTTCAAATCTATTAAAGAATCGATCAAGTCCCCTCGCTTAGCTTTGGTCATATTTCTGGTATCCATAGAATTCCAAAATACTTTACGGAAGTAATTTGTAGACGATCCTAACATTTGACCGGCAATCCACTTCGAAAATTGTGGAAAAAAGAACATAAAGCCAAATTGGATGGCACGAATAAACGTCATTTGAGTGCCTTCTTGAGCTTTTACGAAGAAGAAAAGAAGAAACGCGATAAATGCGAGGTCGTTCTAACTTGCAAGTAGACAATAAAATAAGATAATACACATAAGCATCGAAAAACGTTTGACAAATACCTTTTTCAAAGAATTGCACCGTTTCAGGATCGAACGAATTTACTTTAATTCCAAAAGCGACGGAAGATATAATGTCAGTCGTATATCTCAAGGCAACATCTCTTATGAAAATAGTTTTCGTTTTCGTGTCATGTGAAAATTGTTGTTCTAAATATTTGATCATCGAGCCAGCGGTTTCGCCGATCAAATGAAAAAGTTTCTTTATTTTCCCGCTGCTGAATACCGGCGATATTTTTGTCCTAAAAAGAGTACACGTTCGTCAATAAATTATTTTACCATGCTCGTAAACATTATTTTGATAAACTTTTTAAAAATTAGAAACCTCGTTTGTCTCCATTCCGGATTGTGCATCGTGAAGAGATTACTGCTTCCTATTTTATCGCGAATCGATTGAGCCGTAAAATAACGGTCCGGAAAATAATCGAAGTCCTTGATTAAAATTTGTTTAATTAATTCCGCATTTCTTAATAACAAGAACGGTTTGTGGAAAATGTAAATTCCAAGAACATCGTCGTTGTCTGAAGCTTCATTGTGTAGATCTCCGATCACAATGGAGGGAGATTTCTTAAATTGTATCACATCTTTTACATTACCAAAGAACCAGTGGGCAGGTAGAGTAGGAACACCTCGTCTTTGCCAGTAGGTACGCTTATTCTTTACGTATAAAAGCAGGAACGTCACAAGGATGGCGACCGTAAGAAGAATATTGAGAAAATAGTTTAGTATTAACATTTTTTGATGAGACTCTTCCAGCTACTTTGAAATGATACTGATAGAGTCTCGTTATCCGCATTTATATAAGACCGGTCTTCAGTTGAGTTATCTATAAGTGGTAATTGAAATTAATTTAAAAAATTGGAGGAATAATGCGCATTTTCCTAATTATATATCGAGCATTTTCTTGTAAAATAATATGAAAATATTTATTATGGTAAATAATCACAATAGTAAGAGTTTATTTATTTACTTTAGTATTGAACAATTCATGTTTTCGTTAAAACATAAGCTGTATCAGAGACGTTCGTAATTATAAAAACAATGACTGTGCATTTTAAATATATGCATTCATCGTGCGACAAGAAAATAAAACGTATCGGAAAATTGGATCGGTCGAATAATAGTCCAGCCAAATTGACATTTTTTTAGGGACAAATTGATATTGAGGATTTTCTTGTAAAAAAGGTTGAAGATATTTATTCTGATATTAAATAATCATAGAGGTAAGAACTTATTTATTTATATTATTACATAACGCTTTATATGTATGACAACATAAACTATATCGATGACCTTTAGTGGTACTTATCGAAGAATGACTATGCATTCTGTTACATTCCATTTATTTACTACAATCAGTGGACAAGATATGTTTCATAACTGGATAATAGTCGGATGACTCGGAACGATATTGAAAACAAAATAAGCGACATTTAATAAGCTCCTGCGAAGCCCCGTGAACAAAATATTGACTGAACGAGAAAAACACGAATTCTTTTTACGTTTTGCTTTGTATCTTATAAACTATTGGTCGTACGTGGAAAAGTTCCGATAGAAAGTTGCAGTTAATAAAATTATCTGTAAAATGAGACCTATTACGTTACGATAAGTCCAATTGTTAGATCGCAAATTAGTAAAAAGCGCAAAGAAATCCATTTTTAGTAGGAAATGACCACAGACACCTCCACGCACCGTTTCTAACTCGACCGCGCGAAAACGGAACTAACTAATGGAACAAATCGCATTTTCTCGGCAATTATAAAATAAGCTCGAGTGTAGTTAGAATAACAAAGGCTCAATTATATGTTCATATAATTAACGCTAACCAAAAACTAGTTCGTATAAAAAAGGAACGGATAAGCGAAGTTCCACTCTATACGATCAAAATTATCAAATGGATGTAAAAATGTGTCTGTTTATATATATGAATGTTCGGCTATGGGTATAAAAAGATTTAAGGGGTGATTCTTGAAGCTAAAATAAGATGAAAATCAAGAATAAAAAAAATGTTTTCAGCTTTATTTTTTAGTTACTATTAATTAAAAGGCCACCGAAATACCCCTGTACGCGAGCAAACCTCCTTACACGAGCGAAATAAGTCAACCAGAGCAGGGGGCAAGTCAACCAGAGCAATACTCAATCGAACATGGGCAGCAGAGCTTATTTGGTACAAGTCATAGAGAAGATTGTGGCATTCCGGATGTGAAATATTCTACAGGACATTTCGTAAGAAAAACCGTAAATTAAACATTAAATCTATCTACTCATAAACATCCATAAGGTAATCCGAGGTATTCCGGCTGATTTTTAATTATAAATAACTAAAAAACAAAAGCCAAAAATGCGATTTTCTTTTTATACTTGATTTTTATCTTATTTTAAGTTCAAGAATCACCTCTTAAATTTTTTTATACCTGCAGCTGAACTCTCTATATACAGCGTAGCTCGCGAACTCTGTCCACCTGAAATATGTTTGTTGTTTCAAACAATACGCGAAAATATTTCTAGCAGAAGATACGGGATTTAAAGGAATACATAACATGGTAATAACGGTTTCTTGACAAGTTATTTGACAAGATTTCCTCGCAATACACAAAATTCCTTATGATAAATTTATTTTAGCGTCTATGATACACGAATTATACATATTTATATATATTATTAGTACAATCTTACACAATTCGGTAAAGATTCTAGTATAAACATCGTATCATTGAATGAAATGTTTAATTTCTACAGGTAACTATAGATACATATACAGTCGTAGCTTCGTAGTTACTCTTTTCCATTCATGTGTGTCAACAAATTAAACATATTTCTCGAAGCTGAATCGCCTCTTCTTAATTCTTACAAAGTAAAAAAAAAATACATCTTAACATATGATCAGGATTATCGTAGAGATACCTTGAATTTCATGATTGACTTTTATAAATTACTTGCTCCTCTTGAGATGACGTATTAAGATTAACTCATACACACCGTATCATTTAAACAAAATTGTATTGCTTAATATAAATTAGTACATCAATATCTTCGCAAAACATTCAACTCGCATGGGCACTAATTTCGATGAAATTAAAAAATTAAAATGTTTAATTAAGTAAACATCTAAGCTGTGTACTTGTATTGCCTTGCCACCTCTGTTGCTGTTTGCAATTTCATAACCTTTTTCAAATTTTTATGAGCACTTAAAACAATGTCATAATACCATATCACAATTTCTCAAAACTTAGTAGCGCACAAAATTTTTCTCTTGATGTTATATACAAATTCAGCTAGCAAATTTTAAAAGGCGATAGTAGAAATATCAGTTTTCGTAGATAAAATTGAAAACAAAAGAAGGAAACCTTCTAGTAATATAAACGTAAAGATGTAAGAAGATAAAAGATCACATCATCAGTTATAACATCAAATTGATTGTGGTTAAATTACTTGCAATATTTTTTGGAATGTCATTTGTTTTTTATTCCACAAATAAAAGCTTTATTTCGACTAACATAAGTAGAAAAATTTATAACATCTAATAAATTTGAACGTATGTAATGAAACATATTCACTTCGGTTGAGTATCTGGTTGAGTTTGTGATTGCTGTTGTTGTTGTTGCTGTACCTGCTGGGGATGAATGGGATGTGCAAGAGTTTGCAATTTAACTTGACTAGGACCAGGACTACCTCTTGCAGCTGTAACAACAGGTTTACCCTGAGCAGGTGCAGCTTGGCGCAATTGAGCACTACTTGCAGTCATAACTTGGATCGTCTGTTTCAGAGCAGCAGATGCGACTGGAATTACTCTCGTCTGCAACGGAGACTTTGCTAAAACTACTTGTCCAGGTTGAGAAACTGCTTGTCCTGTAGAAACCTGAAATCATATTTTATTTAAAAAAAATGTAAAAGAAACGAACGATGTCAACAAAATTGGCATTTGAGGTATATAACATACATGTGTAAATTGTTGCATTGCTGATGGTTGAACGTGTTTCATAACTTGTTGAATCTGCTGCACGGTCATAGTCGCAGGCAATGATTTCTGTTGTACAATCAGTTGAGTCTGAACACCAGTTTTCGCAGCGACTTGTGTTAGTTGTGCAACTTTCTGTGCTGGCAATTTTCTTTGAGTGATGATTTGTGGATGCAGAGCGAGCTGACGGATTTGTTGAGGTGTTGCTGTACGTACACTTGCAACGTTTGCAGTTTTTACTAAGGTGGCAACTGGAGTTCCACTAGCTGATGTTCCAGCTTGTACCTGCAAACCTGCCTGAGCAAATATTTGGGCCGGAGTAAGTCCAGTCTGTGCAGGTACCTGTACTTGAGCCACAGCTTTTGCTTGTTGCTGCAAAGCCTGCCGTTTTATTAAAGCAGCCATTTCTGTCTCTGATACTGTACGAGCTACCGTCTGTTTTCCAACAGTTGCTTGTGCAACAGTACCAGCAGTTATATTCTGCTTCATCAACGTAGCCCTTTGTTGCGCAGCGGCAGCTGAAACGGCTACCGACACCTTTTGACCATTTGCAGCAGCCTGTGCTTGCAATACCTTTAGTTGCTGCTGTCGTAATAGAACTTGCTGTTGTCGGTAATATTGTAACTGCGCTGCAGTTAACGTTTTAGTACCTGGAGCTGTCGCCACGGTAACCCCAATACCCTTCTGCGTAGCCGCGGGTGAACTTTGTGCAGCAGATACTAAACTCGCTGTTGCAATTCTTTGAGCTGCTTGAAGATTGCCGACACTAACAACGGTTGGCGTTGTCCGTGCATCTTGCATACTTAATGTTCCTCCTGGTCGGGCTTTAACTGTCGACGTAGCAACTGTCGTACCACCCGTAGTAACATTACTAATTGTAGTAATAGGTTTCATTGTAGTTAACCCTGTTGTGACAGTGGTCGCGATTTGCGTTAGTTGATGCACTTGAGGACTTGAGGTATTTGAAATATTTTGTTGAGCTTGTTGTTGCTGTTGCAGTTTGATTTGCTGCTGCTGCTGCTGCTGAACTTGTTGCTGCTGTTGTTGTTGCTGCTGCTGCTGCTGTTGTTGTTGTTGCTGTTGTAATATGCGAGCGGCTACTTGTTGTTGTTGCTCTACTGATAAAACCTGGATACAAAATATTGAATGATGCCATTAAATGTTTAAAAAATTCGATAATTAAAAGACATTACGACTTATTATACTAACAGCATGTTTCAGTTTCTCCTTTGCGATCCTATCGGCGCGTCGCGTTGCAACTTCTATGGGAGCTAATGGGTTATCATATTGGATACCACATTCAGCTAAAACTGCAGCGTTGGTAGGATTTTTCATTAATGGGTTAACGAGTAATGGTTTAACAGTAGGCGTTCTCTTATTCGAAACAGATTTAATGGTGTCAAATCTCTGACAGCACATTAATGTAAACGAATGATTTTTATCCTGATTATATAACTGAGATGTTTTCATTGGCCTGTTTGTTTTACTTTGTTGCTAAAAGAAGACGATTAAAAAATGATAACTTTTTTCCAACAAATATCTCTCGTCAAATGTAGAATAAAAATATCTCGATATACCTCGGAAACCTGAGGCATTTTGTAAACCCCTTTCTGTTTCTTTTGTTTCTTCGGCGTAGTATCATAAAGTAACTTTCCCTCTTCTCTTGGTACTATTACTGATTCGTATCTGCTTCTACATTGTTTAGGAGATCTATATATTCGAGAAGTATTATTAACTATATCCGCAACCAAATCCCAATTGGGAGTATGACCAGGAGATAAAATCATCAAATTCAGCGGCAGTCCTTGATAAACCTGAATTGCTTGGAGAAGGGCCCAATCCTCATGTATCATCCAATCTAAAACATGTTCTTGGTCCGCGGAAGACTTTGACATATGCGACGGTTTTATACCAGGCAGTGGAATTGGTGGTCGAACTATACGGTATTTATGTAGTTTCATATCGCGACGTATTTTCATAAGCGCAGGTGAAGGTCGATCGAATAAAGATCTCGGTGCATAAACAGATTCTTCCTTGTGTCGCATTTTAACCGCTCGCCGCCCTACAAGAAAATAAACAATTTAATATACAATTGAAAAAAAAAAACAATATCAACTGTATATGTACATAAAGAAAGTACCATAGATAGACTTATTATAAATATATAAACTATTTACCATCGCGATCAGTAATTCCAGTTTCAATCCTACTTCTTTTTTGTTCCTTTTTAATGTATATTGGAGGTAATTGTGCCTCTGACATAGGAGTATTTTCATAAAGGAATCCCAAGGAATAGTCGATGTAAACATCATTATCTGTTGTAGGAGGTGTAGGAGGGCACCACATCTAATCATTAAAATAAATTTTACATAGATTAAACTGAAAATACAAATAAATAATAAATGAAAATAGAAATAAAATTTCTATACTAACCGGCATTTGCTCCATATTGTCGTCCGATAACCATATCTGCAAGATATTAAAAAGTACGTCTATGAGATCCGAAAGTTATAAATAAAAAATCTGCTTCAACAAGATTTAAAAGAAAGATTACGAAGAACGAGCGTCGTGTATGAAGCACTCACTTTTCAAACATGACGAATAATTTGAAGAAAAAATGATTTCTTCTTCGTTTTTATATATGTCTTCATATGTCTTCTATTAAATGCAATTGAAAAAATGCTAGAATGCTTGAATAACTGAGTAATCTTGGAAAATCAAGGAAATGAATAGGAAATATACATACATTTTGCTCGTTCAAAGGCTCATTTTTCTACTCAAGAATTTCATTATTTCAATTCCGCATAGATATTAAATATTGTACAAGACGCTCATTAATGTGCCTGCTTATACCTTGGCTGACTCCAAGTTTGGAATGGCAAAGGCAGTGTTTTGGTGCCATTTTTCAAATAATTATTTGGAGCTTTCTACTGCATGCTATTATCTAATATTTGCAAAAAAAATTCTTTTCTTTAATGTGCGGTCATGATAGCCTTGCCACACCAAAACATCGCGAGAATACAAGATCATTACTTTCAATGATCTCAGTATATATAACCAAGCACACTGAGCAAAATTTGACACCAAAACGGAACTGAACCTTTGATCGAACAGACTTGGATCCGCACCAAGAAATAAGAAAACACATAATCTTCATAGCAAGGAATATTTTGTTTATTTCCTTCCTCGGACTCACTCGATCATACAAAATACAGGCACGCAACTTAAATATTACAGTGGGGCATACCATTAAACGAAGAATCTCTTAAGTCTAATATGTAATCAGGTCGCGACCTTGCAAAGTATGTAGAGTGCAAGACGTTACACGAGAGCAAAGTACGTCGCATTCACAGAATTATTTCTGCTTTTTACTTCTGACTCGATTGTTTATTTCTTTTTATTTAAGGAATCAAACGCTACAAAATCGTCGCAAAAAGCGAGACTTTCGCAACGTACTAATGAGCTAAGCTGTAATGAATTTTTTTCTCCTCTATATATCCTATTATAATACAATCGAATGCCTTGCCTTATTTCTTTTATCATTTTCTTTCGTTTGTTTTTATCACCAAGTATAAATTACAATGTCAATTAAAGACATTTGAATTCTTTACAGGAAAGTACAATTTACAATGCTAAAAATGTTACACGTATGTACTTAGTACGATGAAAGAAACATTTCTCACTTATCTTTACTTTTGTGATTATATACAAGAATCATGTGAAAATTAAGAAACAATTAGAACTTGGTTTCTCTTATGCGCACGCCGCTCCAGGTAGTAGTTCAAGACAATATTAATGTCTAAATTATGAGAAATATTTATACAAACACGCTGCTAAATGTTACAGCGATAAAGTTTTAGCGGAACTCAAGATATAGTACCGCTACTGATTTTCTCCAATTGAGTTGTTTGCGAAGAGGGAGGAGGAGGAGTAAGCTGAGTACGAATCGACTTTTTCATTGGCGGTATCTGCTCTTCGTCATCTAGTGCGTCAGTTATTTGTGATTCATTCGTTTTTCCACTTATCAGTGGCTTTGCAAACGTTGACAGTCGTGTTCGTTTAATTTTCCTTCTTAATTTCTTTGATCCATCTGATGAATCGTAATTAGAGTCGTTATCCAAATCGACCAATGCTATCACCGTTGATTGTATCGGAACCTTATCAGTTTTAAGTTTAGAATTCAATGACGTATTTTTGTTCAACGTCGGTGATTTTCCTGCCTTATTGGAACTGGTATAAGTACTTGCTACATTGGAAAATACATTAGAGGAAACGCGATCTCGAGAACCGGTATCCAATCCAGAATCACACCACCCATCTACCTTACAATTCGGAGTAACATCTGAAATCCTAAGAACGCAATTTTTCCCTGACGAATCAGATGCGGAATTGGAATTAGAATCGGCGTTTTTTTTATTATTTTTCGTGTCAGAAGAATTACAATTAGATGTTTTTGCATGAACGGAACTAGAAGCTTTACTGGTATGATTACTTCGTGTATCCAAAGTAAGAATAGCAACGACTTTAGCAGTTCTTTGTGGTTTCTCGTTAATTTCATTAAAGGAGGATAGGGTTGAATCATCTTGTTTGGGAAAGGTTTCTGATACAACCGCGTTACCATTTGAATCTGTGTTCAACGTTTCTGTTTTTCCAGACAATGGTGAAACGGCAGAAGACTCCTCTTCCTGTGATTTTGAATCAGAAGACGAATCTATCTTCCGAATGTGCTTATTCCCTTTGTTTGACACATGATTAGGGCCCTTTGCCGAATTTAGCGTAAAATTCAATCCGGATCGAGTAACCCTCGATCCTTGTTCAAAAGTAGGAACAGGTGTATCCGGTCGTCGTCTCGATGTACTTGTATTCGTACTTGTAGATTCACTATTTCTTTTACATCTAGTTGAAATAGAACTAGTGCAATCTTTTGAATCAGATGTTGGTTTCATAGGTGGTATTGAACTGCTTCTTCGAAACACAGTTGGATTCAAAACACCATTATCCAAAGTCTTTGACCTACGTGTCGTGGGTTTTTCATATGACGCTGTATTTTGTTCTTCGTTTCTTAGTGATGAACTCAAATTTGACATAGACCTCGTCGCTAATCGTGGGGAAGATCTAAAGCATTCAGGCAAAGGAGTATCTGGTCGTCTTTTTTGTAATGATTTTGTGGAATTTGAATTCGGTGGAGGTGTCAAAGAACGAATTGCACTTGACCTTGTAATCCTAGAATGTTCTGTCGTCGGTCGAGGTGTGTCGGGCCTTCGAATCTGTGTTACTTTGCTAGTTTCTTTTCGATGAGTATTCGAATTTGAATTTGAAGTTTCGCTTTTTTGACTTTCACATGTATCACTACATAATATCAAATTTTTATTTTCAGTATTTTCTACGCTAATGTTTACTTTCGCGCTTCTTGTAGTCACTCCGTAAGATATTGTATCTGGTTTACGAAATTTAATCTTATTTTCTGTATTAGATTCAGATCCACTTGATTCATTCGAGCCTAAAGTATCAAAGGAAAAGGTATTGTCACTGTTTTGTGTCGATGAGGTCGACTGAACTTTTGTATCATCTTCGTCGCGCACACATTCATCTACTTTAGTATAGTTTTCTTCTTGTTTGCTGCTACTAGGTTCTTGACTAGAGCTTGATTCTATCACAGAAATGGATTCATTATCATTGACAGACTTATTTGTTGTATCTGAATTTGAAGTACTTTCATCGTATTGTTTATTATTTATTGAAGTTTCTTTCATATCCATGTCTTCTTTCGTTTCGATAGGACTCTGCGCTCTTGCGTCATTTTTTACACTATACTCGTCATTAGAAATATTTATATCTTGGAGCTCGTCTAGAGCTTTATTTTGTAATACCTCCGATTCCGCATTAGAGATAAGTAGTTCTCCTTTTAATTCCGTATCTGATTCATCAATGGTAGATGAAGTTATCTTACTCTTAGAAACAGTATCACTTACTAATTTCTTTGTTGTACATTCAACATTCTCATCTGCATCTTGAACGACTATTTTATTCTTTAAGGGAGCAATCAATGAATCTTCCGATATATTAATTTCTTCATCTATCTCCAAAGTCATTGAACTTTTCAAGCATTTCGAATCAGAAATTCTTTTTACCACATTCGATTCCATTACAACTGAACGAGGACTACTATTCTGTGAGATCAAATCAACGTTGAAGTATTTAGTATCGTCATTACAACTTGCAGCACCTTCTAAATTACTAGATTGCGCCATTGCTATGGACATTAACTTTGTAATATATATTGAAGATGTGGTATTCTCTGTTAACTGTTGTGCTGCTTCACCACCGTCTTTGTTATCAATTATACCTTCCTCTAAATCTTTACTCTGTTCTGACGTGCCTGATGAATTACCTGATTGAGAACACGTTTCTATTTCTAACGAATCTAAAGCTATGGTGGCATTAGATTCGTCTATGACAGTTTCATCGCAGTTCGATTTTGGCGAAGAAGTTGCAATGGTGCAATGATTTACAATCGCTTTACAATTTTCGATGCTCTCAGATCGCTTTTCATCAGCAGGCAGAATTGTACTTTTTTCAGCATCTGTATCTTTTAAATCAGCTCTTACCACCTCTTTCTCATTCACAATATTATCTCCTTCATTGGGTTTATTCGAAATGTTGGTATTATTTAACTTTTTAGGGCTTGAGACTGGTGGCAAAGGTAAAATGAAACTTTCTTCTGCTTTCATCCTCATTTCGAGCTCACGTTGTTTACGCAAATTGCTAGCTCTACCTCGGCATTTCGGTTTTATACCAGGCAAGATAGGACTTACGTCCAATGTCCACAAATTAATTTTAACATTTCCCCTTGATCTCGTCCGTGGACTGTTCAGATCGAAATGATTTTGACTAAATGATTTATTAGAACGGTTCTTACGTTTGGGATAGCCGCCCTTTTCAGAATCATTTTGATCGTGTGCCTCTTCCTCCTCCTCATCCTCGTCGCCTTGACTTTGACTTTCCGTATGACTCGACTCTTCGTCAAGGCTATCTTCTACCACATCTTCTTGTGACTCTGATTCTGATTCTGTAGTAGTCTCAGTTTCACTTTCCGATTCTTGAGCACTTTTACTAATATTCTTACGCGAATTCCTCCTCCTATTCGGTGGGAGTTTCTTATTGACTAATTTCTTAGAATTACTAGCACTATTAACCTGATTTTGCGCATCCTCGCGTCCAAACGTCAAAGGCTTCTCATCGTCATCTGCTAATCGCATTCTCCTTTCTTCCTCCTCGCGCAACGCTCGTAACCGATCCAACTCCCATTCTTTCTTCTGTTCTTCGAGTTCACGTTCGGCTGCTGCAAGTTGAGCCGCAGAAAATGCACCCTCTGATTCCTCGACAAACTTCATTGCGTAACGTTCTATAGGTGTTAACTATGTACAAAAACACAAACATTTTTATCGATATACATGCTAAGATCTGAATAAAATATAAAATTGAATAAAAAAGTTATTTTACCTGAGATACTAAATTTTGTACTTCAAGCTCGGCCTTGCTAACTTGCATGTCATCTCTGTCCGCGTCATCCAAGGGTATATTTTCGTCAAATTCTGCTAAATCAGCAACAGCCTCTGCTTTAGCGGTCTTTGCGGCTTGGACATCAAGATCCTCTTCAGCAGCGGCAAGAGCGCTTTCAAGCGCACCCATTGCTACTTTATCCTCTAAAGTTTGACCTTGGTTATCCTTTTGCAAGAATTTCTCTCGATCTCTATTTTGTTCCAATACTTCGGCCATTCGAGTCGTTGCATCATTCTCCGATTGATCGATGTTAAACAGATCTTGAATCGTAGACTGTAAAGATAATTACAATCATAAAATATTATGTTTTAGAGCATATTTCTTCGTTAAAATTTTTCAAAATACTTACACTTTTGAAATAAGCAGTTGTGAAATTACCACCCTCGATAGCTAAATCTCCAAGTAGTCTCTTCTGATTGGCTTTTTTCAGAATATTTTCTTCTACGGTTTTTTCACTTACTAACCTAAAACATGTGAAGAATAATTAAATATATTCATAAATATAATATAAGTATTTTATATTTTTTATATATACCTGTAGATATGTACATCACGTGTTTGACCTATTCTATGACACCTGTCTTGTGCTTGGGCATCCATCGTAGGATTCCAATCACTATCATAAAATATAACAGTGTCTGCTCCTGTAAGATTCACACCTACACCTCCAGATCTCGTCGATAAAATGAAACAAAATATTCGTTTGTCTCCATTAAATCTTTCCATCAAAACCTACAGTTCAGTAAAATAAACCATGTTAGAGAACAATAAAAGAAATAATGACATAATAATTTACAGTAAATAATTATTACCTGTCGCTGATCTACTTTAGTAGTACCATCCAAACGTAAATATATGTGTCCATGAAAATTAAGAAAAGCTTCTAATACATCTAACATTCTGGTCATTTGTGTAAAAATTAAAACTCTATGGTTCTCAGATTTAAGCTTTCTAAGAAGTTGATGTAAAGATTGCAATTTTCCACAGTCATATTGTATCAATCTGGGATCTGGGAACTGCGTCATCATTGCACTAGCTACTGGATGGAACAATGCCAATTTTGGCGATAGTTGACGTTGTAATTCCATTTGTATACGTCGTTGAGCGAACAATTTATGTGGAGGAGGATGAGAAACGTGAAAACGTGGCGTAGGGGCGCACACAGCAGGAACATGTACAACAAACCTAGCATACATTATATTACGTCAAAGATAATTAAATAACTTCAATAAATTACTAAACACTTAACTCTCTTTTTTTATCAATATACAATACCTCTCAAAAACTTCCTTCAGCTCCTCAACAATTTGTTCTGTACTTTTGATCGCCTCTGCAAGTGCTTCTGTGCGAGAAAAAAACTGCCTTCGTGTACGTGCATTATCTTTAGCAGTTGCACAGTGAACCCAACCATTATGCCACCGACATGCCGTAGATGGTTTACCAATTCTTAATGCCATAAACAAATCTTCTCCATAGAGAGGGCATGCGGCACATCGTCTTTCATTAGTATTTGCAAGTAGACGAAGTTTAGCTTGTCTTCTTTGTTTCCGTTCTTCTTCTAATTGTGGCTATGAAGAAATATTATATATTATAGAATATTTATTTTTATATTTTATATTATATTATATTTTTATTAAATATTATAGAATATTTACAACCTTATTCGATTAAGATAATTACCAAATAAAATTCGGATTTTGGACGTTCTTTGACTTGTGCCTTCTCTGATTCTTTTTGTGCGTGTCTAGTAACAATACCACAACGGTTCGATTGTTGTTGAGATTGTCCATTGCCAGGAGACTGTGCAGTGACATTAGGAGAGGCAGTAACATTAAGAGGTGGCACCCTCATAACGGGTCTTCCACTTGTTCCGCTTGTAGTTGTCACCACTCCTCCTATAACTTTGTTTACTGTAGTTGCCGAGGTAGATAGGCCCATTAAAGATTTTGGTAAAACTTTCAAACGTGGTACACATGGAGTCATTACTGGAAATGAAACTGTAAATATAAACAATGTTAATCATTCGTAAACAAATTTAAATAAGATCTGAAAAATATATCAATTTACTAGGATAGAAATATTGCCTATTAATCCTTTGCGGACTACCGCCTAATATATGCGTTCTGCGTAAGCCATCAATTTGGCCGAGGAAATCATATATCCGTTTGGCGAAAACAACTGATAGAGCCGAACGACTCGTACATGTGTCATTTTATTTATCCTGTGGAGAATCTGCGCATGTACATATGTTAGAATTTGACACCTATGAACGAAAAGCGCGTCGAAGCAGAAATGTGCGCTGGCAATTTTAAATGACTATCGCGGCAGTAGCTCGGGCCAACGGTACGGTTGATTTCGAACCGTCCCGTCCACAAAGGGTTAACATACGGAATATTGTAGTCATGCATTTTGTATTATTCTTTAACATTCATCTAAATGCATACAAATGACATGAAAAAGGATATATGTATATGGTGCACATTTTTTGAACACAGAACATAAATGAAATCAGTGGGATATGAGCACTCTTAGGACAAACCTGTGTTAGTGTTTTGTTGATTTGAAGTCAAAATGATATGTCTACCAATAGATGTTTGAACCACTTGTGCAAGATTAGGCATTGCTATTCTTTGGACGGAATCACCTTGTTTAACTGCAACTGTTTGTGTTGCTAGCCGTTGCAGTCCATCTATAATATTTGCATTCCCTACTGTAATCCTCTGTGCACTCGTCGCTGCTGTAGTTGGTGTCACTGTTGTACTTTGTGGGTTATGTGCTAGTGTTCCAACAGGAATTGCTATTTTCGAAGCAAACACAACAAATGTTTTACACAAACTGTGATTCACAAATGTTAGATTATAATTAAATGTAAGTTTTGTTAATGTGCTCTCGGTTCTAGAATGCTTATAACATGGGAAAACTATAAACAAGCTGGCCCGAGATCAATTGCTCTAGCACCATTGCAAGAATGATTACACAGCGATAAGTTTGAGTGCAACCACTGATCGATGATGCACAAGGATCCCAGGTTTTGGATATAAATAAAGGCAATAAACGTGTAAAAACGCACGAGAGAAAACCCTCACCTTTTACACTACCCTGATGTTGAACTAATTGTACGGAATATCCTTGCAATTGTTGGCCACCTGCTACTTTTAATGTGACACCTATGAATTTATAAAAACAGAAAAAATTAATTACAAAAATCGGAAAAATCCAAAATATGAAATGTCTATAAATCTTATAATCACTCTTGCCTTGTCCTGGAGTGCTTTGATTATTTGCTGTTTTTATTAAAGGAGATGTTCCAACTTTTGGAGTAGGCAATATTCCAGTCAAATTCTTTAATTTTGTTTGCGTCTGCCGCGGTACGGATGACGGTTTAACTTGATTAGATAATCTAACATTAATTTTAATCTTTCCAGATGGACATCTCGGAGACGGATCTGGTTGTGTGTCTATTTCTTCTATAAGCTTGCGTGGTGTTTGCAATCGTCTGACTCTATGCGCCACAAACGCAGTAAGACTTAACTCCAAATCACATAATAAAAGATTAATACTAGATAGATCGATATGCTACAAAGTAAAAAATAAATATATTATACTTTTCTCTAAACTTCTGAGCATAATTAGTATTAGAAAAAATTAAATTATATATTTTACCTTAAATGGATCATAATCAAGAGCACTCCATACTAACGAAGCTGTGACATATTCAATAGCTTCCATTTGAAATGGTGATACAGTAGGTCTAACTTCAAATAAATTTGGGTGGTTGCACACCTTCCGTAATTGCATTAATACATTAATCACACTTAACAGATTGCCACTAGCGAGGGTCTCCTTTGTTCTTAATGAAAAATAATTATATATATATATATATATATATATATTCATATTACATAAATCTTTGTGATATAAAAAAAATGACAAAATATGTAATGCTTACTTTGCTCTGGACATAAAATCATCGTATAGGTATCGCTGACGTTTTGACAAACGGCACATAACGACGTGTTCATACTTTTTGGGTAATTGTTTTTCTACCTCTGTTTTTAATCTTCGTAATAAAAAAGGCCGCAAAACCTACAAACAATATAATTGCTATATAAATAACATATAACAGAGATACACAAATCTAGAGGAAAAGATTTGATACAATGAAAGTTGTAAGTGTTTCTCTAGACAGGCTTCGTACGTCAAATCAGTAGTTTAGAACATGCGAGTTTTAATAGAGAATTTTTTTAATATCTCGCTATTTATATAAAACAGACATGCGATACATAATGATCATATATCTGTGTCGGTAGCGAATAATTGCATACGTGAAACAAAGTATATAAAAATAAATTACGTACAGACCTTATGCAGACGACGAATAATATTTTCATTGTATTCGCTATTTCCTTCTATCATTCCAGTAACAGGATTACTAAACCATTCTTTAAATTCTCTATGTGACTGGAATACATTCGGCATTAAAAAATGCATCAATGACCACAGTTCCATTAAGTTATTCTGTAGAGGTGTACCAGTAAGCAATAATCGTCTGTAATAATGATTTTTATATATAAGCTCTTCATATAATTTAAAGTAATATATTTATAAATTATATAACCCAATTATATTACATATATTTACCGTTGGGTTTGAAAATTCAATAGTAATTGCCATCTCTGTGATTTGAAATTTTTTATATTTTGAGCTTCATCCAATATAAGATATTTCCACTTTTTCCTTCTAAAGCTTTGATGATCCTGTATAACCAATTTATATGATGTTATGCAAATATGAAAAGCGTTAGGTTTAGTCCAACCTAAAAATAAACAAAATATTACAAATACTGTTATTTCCACTTATATTTGTTCAGAGATAAACTAATACCTGTTCTTTTTTGTTTCCTTTCTTTTTGCGTTCCGTAATAAGTCAAAATCTTAAATCCTGGACACCATTTCTTACATTCCATTTCCCAGTTAAGCATCACAGATGTTGGTACTATTATGAGATGAGGACCCCAATTTCCTTTTTCGCATGCCAAATGCGCAAGTAAAGCAATCGTTTGTATGGTTTTACCCAAACCCATTTCATCTGCTAAAATACCATTTAATTTCCTGTCGTACATTGTAACAAGCCAGTCTAAGCCTATATGTTGATATTCTCGAAGGGGATGTTTCAGAAGAAATGGAATTTTCGTAACAACCTAAAATTATTTCAGTTTCATTAGACAATCATACATAACTTTATTTTAATTCGTATAATTCGTATAACTGGTAAAATTTGTCATGATAATTCCCTAAAATAAATCGATGAATCAATTTACTTGTTAAAAGAAAATCACTTATGCTTTAGCCTTCGTAAATGGTCATGTGCAAAATATTGTTACACAACCTTGGATGAAAGGCTGAATAATTGATATACCCACAACGGAAATACAAAAATATTTCAATGACACATACACTGGTGGTAAGTAAAGTATTTCCTTTAGGTTGGATACTTTCTGCCAATGCCGCGACGTTATCCATTTCATCGCGAGCATTTGAATGATCCATCTCTGCAGTCTGTAAAGAACAGATTGATCAATGCAATTATTTTTTTGTATACAAAATTCCTATATGTGTATTAATGAAAACACAATCTTACCTTATCATTTGATGATTTTTCCATGGATACATCTTCTAAGAGAGATTTAAGTCCAATATCGGCTTCATTATCAGTTTGTGTTTGAGACTCTTCCTCATCAACTTCGTTGTCACTCTCTTCACTTTCACTTTCGTTACTCGTAGATTCTTCGTCATTTTCCTGAGCTTCTTCTTTTATGCTTTCTTTATCTGACTCTACACAAATAAATACATGTATATACGTATTATAAATTTTCACGTTTATTGAATTATTGTAACAAATGTTAATTTTCAGACAAATGCCTCAAGTCACATCAGTAACAGGAATTAAGAATGAAAACCATTTCTTAAACCATCAGGATCGGTAGAATATCATCATCAATGAACAAATATAATATGGCGAAAATTAACTTAAATAATATTGACCTTGAATAGGTTCTTGTTCAACATCTATTGGCACATCTGACATGTTACCATATTTGGCCATAAGTTCATCAATAGACATTTCATTTTCAGCCTAAAAGTATTAAACTTTTATAGAAAAAGTCCATAAGTCCTCCATAATAGCTAGAAGAGTATATACATACTTTAAGATCGTCTAATTCTTGTTTATAATCCGCATTTTCTTCCAGTTTTTCTTGTTCCATAATAGTCTCCTCCTCATCGGAGGATTCATCCGATGCGGCAACAAAATCCATATCGCCATCTGTTGTCTTTTCACTCTCCTATTAATAAATATATATAACAAATTTTTTATTACAGTAAAAAAAACAGTGTCCCTTAATTAATTAAAACCCTTGGTCTAAAAATATTTTACGTACTTCCTCTACTCCTTTTGATGCAGGTGATAAACTTTTATTTCTATTTTCCAAGTAATCGGGTGGTAGCTCTTTAAGCAGATCTTCTAGGGGTAACTCTGATTCTTTTTTCAGCAGTTCAACTTCTTCTTTATGATTTGTCACAGATTTCAATTCTTCTTCGGCTTTTGCTATGGTTTCTTCATCATCATCTGAGCTTTGGTTTGGTTGAAAATCCTCTATATTAACAAGATTAAAACTATTAACATAACTGAAATATGATGATCTTAGGAAAATGTATTTTACATACCATCAGAATGAGATTTGCCGGGTGGTATTGGGGAAGAAATACGCGAACTATTCATGGAGGCTGGCACACTTTGAGGACCATCAGTTTTATTAAGTCCTTCCGTTAACCATGTTGAATATTTCTCTGTTTGACCCACAATAAAATTTAAGTGTTGATCTAGTGCCTGCTTTCTTTTCTCTTCAAGCCTCGTCTGTTGTTTATATTCCACTAGCTTGAAAACAGAATATAAACATGAAATATACATTCAGTCTTATAAATGGTTTAAATGGTATATAAAAAGTGGTATATGTCCAGCATCAATTCTTTGATTATACCATAATAATAAATACAACCATACACAATGAGCAGACTTTGCTGTTCCCACAACGAGCACACAGTTTCAATTGAAATACATTGAAATTGTCGGCTTAATAGTGTGGGGTAAAATCTTTATTATTATAGTTTACAATTCTAACTCTTTTTCTTGCTACTTACTTTTTCCACATTTGTCCAGAAAGTTTTGATTTCTTTAGCAATAAAACTAGCAATTTTCTTTAACCTAAGTTCTTGTGATTTTTCAGCTTTTTGTGCTTGAATTGCTTTCTCTTGGAAATATTTCTGTACCATACGCGCACACTTTTTTGCTGCAGCTTTTTTCCACTTTCGTTCTTGAGCAAAGTCAGCAGCTAACCAAACCATCTCTTCTAACAAATAGTCCCAATGAGCCTTTGTACGAGGTGGCTCTTGTACTTTAGGCAACCTTCTTTCTGACCATAATCCTTCCCGCTGTAATTCTGCAATCCTTTGCATAACGTATGCTTCCTACAAACATTTTATGTATCAAATTATACCAATTTGTAGTTATCACAATAATTCATTAAATGTTGCATGATTGCATAGAAATTACTTTACCTGTTTTGCCTTCTCTACAATTTGTTCTTGGTTATTTGTGATATCACATGATGTAGCCGCATTAGAGGCAGGTAACTTAACAAGTTTAACAACAGGCTGAGTAGGTATAGTAGGCGCAGAAGATGTTTTTGTAACAGTAGTAACAGTAGCTGTGGTGGTGGTAGCTCCAGTAAAAGTAAGGGTAGGAGTAGTCATTGTAGTAATAGTTGTTGTAATAGACGTAGCTATTGTAGATTTATCTATCACTGGACTTGTAACAGTTGTTGTGACAGGTTTCGGCGAACCTGGAACTATTGGTGCATTACCTGTAATAGTAATAAAATAATTTAATACATGAAGAAATCTATTTAGGGAAAATTAAGAGTATGTATACATGTATCAACAGCGCCCTTAGGCTGAAAAGCATATTGCTAAACAACCTTACATATGCTGTGAATTAATATTTCCACAAAGAGTGAACTGATCCAAAGTGTGTAACTTGAATCAGCCGTCTACTGTGGAATACTCTACAATATCAAAAAGAATATACTATCATAATACATAAATGATCAACATAAACATAGCTGTAAGTTTTTTTCAAAGGTATAAATTACTAAATGAAAATGAACTATGAATTTAATAGGATTGTATTAAAAAATAAAATAAAAAAATTACATCTAATATGAAAGAAAGTGGCCTATTGCATTTTTTTAAATGAAAATCGTTGCTCTTAGTACTTTAAGGAATATGCAATACTATTTGAGTACAAAAAGTAGCCATATCATGTTTCACTCACCATATTATGTTTATTTAATGAAACCTACAATAAACTGTTTCACTAATAACGCAAAGTAATATCTAGTGATATTTTCTCAAATAAGTGAAATTTTTTTTAGATATATTGAAAATAATTTTACAGAATTCAATAAAGATTATTTTTAAAAAAAGCAAGGAGTCTAAACATCAAACGATAAGCCTGCAGTAATCACCTATAATGAGCGTGGGTGCTAGAGTAGAAGAAGTAGGTGGAAGGTGAGCGGTGACTGGTGAAGACTGAATTGCTGCTCTGAAGGCAAGCACCATGCCATGGCGGCCCCCTTGAGGCCTACCTGGTACATGTCCTATTATGCAAAGTAATTACATATTTGGTTGTTGTAAGATATATACTAAAACTCCTAATTGCTTTTCCACATTCTCAAAAAACTACTTATTAATAATGAGAAACTAGTATAAGTACCCACATACAGAACATATTCTAAAATATGTTTATAGTTTTTTTACAAAGTTAATACATTAAACATGAATTGAAATTATCTTTTACTCTATAATATTTATACTTTTTTGAAAATAATGGTGTGCCTTTTAATATTTTAATGAAAATGATTAGTGTTAAATGTAAAACATCTTATTAGGAAGTAAGATTGTTACAATATAATTTAAATTATCAAATCAATTACAAATGTATTCACAATGACAATATGATTACCTTGTTGATTAAGTTGAGCTACTGCAGCAGGCAATGTTGTGGACACCGCAACTGGAGCAACATTCATTCCAGAAATTTTTACTTCTGTACACTGATTCACAGGAACTATTGTAGAAACAGTTGTTGCAGTTGGTGTTAATGGAATTTCTGATATTGCTGGCAGTGGAGCTGTTAAATCTTCATCATCATCATCTGGATCTAATCTATGTTGCCGTAAAAAATGCAAATATTGGGGTGTTGGAGGTTTCTTCCTCCATGTTTGAAAATCCATCATATTGCCTCCAGCATGAAGAAAGAATAATTCTGATGCATTCTCTACATATCTCTCTCTTATTGCACGCATTCTTTTCATTTTATGTTCCATAATTCTCCTTCTGTAACCCATTGCATCATCAGCAAGCATAGTATGTTTTTCGGTAGAATCTGTTAATTTCAACTTTTTTCTTGCAGGTGGTGAATGCATAGAAGTTTGCGACGTTGGTGCAACAAACATATTTCCAATAGAAGTTCGAACAAGTTTTGGAGATGTTGCTAAAACAACTTTAGGTGAACCCTGACGAGTAGGAGATGTAAGAGGTGAACTACTTGCACCTGCAACTCCCACAGTACCTGCACGTGGTGGTGTACCACTGATATTAACAATTCTTGTAACACCAACTTGTTGAATGTTTGTATTTGTTGTTGCATTACTTGGTATAACCTGCAATTATATAAAAAAACAGAAAATCATTAAATTTTTATTATATAGCGTTTATTATATATAAAATTTTATAAAAAATGATGTATAAAAAAAGTTACAAAAATTAGAATACACTAAAAACAATGTACCTGTGTAAGACCAGGGACCTGTGAAGTAATAACAAATTGCTGGCCAGCGCCTGTAGTAAGGACATTAAGTCCTTGGGCAGTAGCAAGAACTTGTTGTAAATTAACAGTCTGTTGCGGTGCACCTCCATTGCTACCCCCATTATTTCCTCCACCCCCATTGAGGGGTGGTAAAATAGGTGCAGTCTGCTTATCACTCATTACACATTACACTATGATATAAAGCAATAAGAAATGTTATTGATAACTTTGTCATTTACAATTAAAAAATGAAGGAATGAACCATTTATCATTTGTAGCAAAAAAAAATGATACATAAGAATAAAATATTGATAATATTTAAAGAAATATAAATGTATACAAACACATTACATTGAAACTAAAAAATATACTTCAATAGATAAATATAAAGATATATTGTTACCAATAAATGTTAAATTGGTATATTCTTACTCAAAATCCATATTTTTGTATAATTCTATCTATACCTTTATCTATCAAACCAACAATACAAATTTAAATAATTTTTAATTATATTTAAAAAATATATAAAATAAATATTTTGTATACTTTATAATAAAAGTAACTTTACTAAATGTTTGTTGTTCTCATAAGTATCTTAGTAATAATGTATCAAACATTAAATATTTTAATCTTTGTACCTTACATTTATCAAGCAAGCTTTTTTTTTAAAACCTATGTTTGTATTCAGAACAAATTAATAAAAAACAAACAAATAGGAAAAAGAAAACAAACAAAATGAGCAAATTAAAAATTGAAAAGATATGAAAATAAATTGAAATTGTGCTTCTTTGTATTAAATTGAACATTTCTGTAACAATTACATATCTATTTTGCAATAAAAAAATAAATATATGAAATTGATAATGAGAGAAAACGATGTATAAGAAACAACAAACTAAAGCTTCACAAATTACTAACAACAGTTTATTTTTCAATTATTTAAAATGTATATAAGCAATTTATTATTTAATTGTAGATCAAATATGTACATTTCAAGCTTATTCTAAGTAAAGTAATCTCAATGGTTCAAAATGAGAACGTTAATTGATTTGTGAAAAAAGCGCCGAAATCAAAATTTCTCCGTTGCTCCAACTGATACACCACATTGGAATTTGTAAAACATGCGTATTGCGCAGAAGAAAAAACACCCTCAAAAATACGGCATCATGAGTAATAAGAACGTATCTACAATCAACCAAATAGTGAAATGAACGATGTCATTTAGAATATCAAAAGATTGCAACGAATACGCAAACGTCCAATATATCAAGCATTCAGGGCGTTCAAGTCTTTTTATTAGAAAAATGTCAATTTATCTTAATGTAATAACGATAATCATCACACCAGTCTATCAGTTAAGCTTTTTAAGAGTGGAAACAGCTTTTCCGATCTTTTAAAGTGTATCGCTTTCCAAATAATACATTTTTCACAATTGCGTCAGTGGAGCCTCGCGGCGATACAAAGGAAATTTTTCGTCCGCCATGTTGGCGTTGGTCTGATAGGAGGGCGGACTTACCATACTGTAATCACAAAATTCTGCAACGTAGGTGAGCCATCCACAAAAATAATTGTTACACCCGTGATCGACAAGCATTAAATTGTAATTAGGTACTTCACGTAATGTACAGTGCATGAGCTATATCTAATATTTTACAGAACATTTTCGCTCGACTCGCTCAAGGACGCACACACTTCTAAACATGGCGACGGCTCCCGACAAATTTCGACCGCGACCAGATCTTGAGCTGCTCGCTACTTCACGTTTACACAAGCCACGGAGAGATGCCGCTCCAACTGGGCGCTGAATCTACGATTGGCCGAATACAACCGGATACTTGGCAACGTGGCAGTATCAGACGTTCCCGATTGGTTACTAGTAAAAATATTAAAAGGGCTCGTTTTCCGACTAACAAATCAAATCAGCAACTATTATTTCTAAGTGTAAAACATGCATTCTTTACAATCTACCACTATACGGATTACAATATGCATGAAACCTATTAATAAAAAGATACTACGTGTCATTACTTGTTGATAAGAATTGAAGATATATATAGAAGCTTTATCGTACTTAGTAAAACAATTTTATCTGATTATCTGTAAAATAATCATATTTCTTAAAAATGATCACAAAACGAGCGCTCTTATGATGTTCAGAATATAGAAATTAAAAGATCTTGTGACAGTAAATTATTATTATTATCCTTCGGTAATTATTTTATACGATTGTATAGTAACCGACAAATATAGGCATACATTACATGTAGTATTACATCACTTTACATTCCTGGCATCGTATAGAAAGCCGTTATCCAAATGTTCCGCTTTAACTTATAATGCAAACAAATTGTTGAATAATATCATGAAACTACATATCTTTTAAAACATTTTCTCTTTTACTTACAACTACGCACCATGTGATTCGTGCATTATCTGTATATAGTATTTTGATAATTAAGTATTATATCTTTTCTTATTGTTTCTTGCTTTGATCATTATAGTTATTTACAAGGGAAAATGCCATACATATTATTAAAACACTTGTAAAAAATAGTTATGAATTTGATTTTTTTTAGTTGATAATATATTTACTCAATGGTAATGTTTTCTACTTTAAATATACACAATTTCTAAAGTATTATTAACACGGTGTATTTATTAGAATAATAAATTTTGATCAAGTTTCATACTAAGCGCAACATGGTCGCCGAACTATATACACTTAAATATACCACGTGGTACTTATAACCATTATAATGTAACTACTATTAATAATACAAGAGGAAGTAAAGTTAAAAAAGAAGAAAATTGTACTTACTTTTTCGTTAATTCCTTCTGTGATTTTCTGTATTCGTGAATGTGCACATTTTCTACCCAAAATCGAAAAAATATATACCTATATGCTGAACACATGCGCAACTTCTCGTGATACAACGTATGCTAAACACATTTTCAAATGCAATGACACAGTCTCGATAAGTCTTCTCACAGAAAACCATAATTATATCTACGATAGATTCCATGTGAATCGTAATCAAATAATAAATAAAATTTCGCATACTTAAAGTTTCTGACACATTTTTTTGACTCTACTCGATTCTACTATGCTCAACGAGATGCCCACGTGCGATACAGTACGTACAATCGTAAGAATGACGCTGAGGTCATTTCGGTACTCGGCGGATCATCTTTTGATTGCCTCTGTTACATTTACACTGATCTACGTAGTACGGGTGATAATGATTTAAAATTTTTACTTAAAACTAATAACGAAAGATAACAAATTTATTAAATTATTTTACAACGATTATAGATTTTTATGCGAATATTTTCAAATTCCATTATGTTTCGATTATGATTGATCATATATATCATGCAAATTGAAAAGTAGAGTTACAATATAAATAATAATCCTAACTTTCCGGAAGTTTGTAAATTTCAGTTTCGATTAATTTAAAAAGAAAATTACAAAAAAGATTATAATACAAAAGTAGGAAGTCTAAAGTGTGATGTATAGAACTAACGAATAGCGACAATAACGACTGAAGTACTGATTATCTTAAATATGACAAAACTAAGTGCGGCCATAAATTCAAAATTATCAAGCTCTGTGATAGAACAATTAGAACGTCAACACATTTGTACTATTATACAATTTGTAGATGAGGATCCTGAAAGATTGGCACATTTTACAGGATTATCGTTCAAGGTATATATACAAGATTATTTATAAAAAAATAATCGTAATAAATATTTCTGAATTAAATTTACTAATAAATAATAATTTTTATAAAATGTTAATTTTAAGGTTAAATTTACAGGACATAATTGAAATTAAGCAAAATATTTTAAAAAGGTTTGGAGGTATGATTAGAAATGCACTTGATTTATTTGAAATGGAACAGAATAATATAATTCCTACTAATTTATCAAGGTATATAAATATGTTAAATACAAATGGCACTAATTGAGAAATGAATATTGAATTTGACTGATTAGTTTAGACAATCTATTAAAGGGTGGTTTATATTATGGTCAAATTTATGAAATATGTGGTGTATCTTCAAGTGGCAAAACACAATTATGCTTTGCAATTGCAACTAACATTGCACTGAAAACTAATAATATTGTACGGTACATTGATACAAAAAGGGATTTTTGTGGTTCAAGAATAGAACAAATTTTACTAAAACAGGATTTTAGTAAGCAGGTATATATGAATATAAAAATATATTTATCATTTAAAATTCCAGTAAAACACATTTTTATTTCAATTTTAGGTTATAGATGAAACTATGGAACGTATCAAAGTATGCTGTGTATACAGTATACATCAGTTGTTTAAAGTTTTATGTTTGTTAACAGTTAGTTTGAAAGAAGAAGGTGGAGAGTGTCGTACTAGGATTATAATCATTGATTCTTTACCAGGAGTAATTTTTAAATTTTGTAAAGATAGAAAAATAACAGTTGCTTTAAATCAGCTAGCAAATATGTGTCACTATATTGCAAAAGAATTTCGTTTGTCAATTATTATTGTTAATTTGATTACTCAGTGGGATGTTGTCAGTGAAGGAGGACCTAGCACAAGCTCAAATGAAAATTATAGTGTAACCCCTACTTTAGGAAAATATTGGTTACATATCCCTAATACAAGACTGTTATTGGAAAAAATTGAACTTGAAAAGAGAAAAATTTCAATTTGGAACAGTTGCCAATTGGAAGCAAATCTTACATGCACGTTAACTATAAATGATTCTGGTATTTCATGTCCATAAATATATCATGTACATCTATAATTAAGTATAAGTTTATTATTACTTTGATTTACAAGGATCTTGTAAATAATATAAATAAATATATATACATATATTTTGTATGCTACATAAACTGTTTGCTAAATTATCAATAAGTATGGAGCTCATGTTATTCGTAATATATTAAAAATATCTATAAATAAAATTAATTAATTCTATTTTGGCATTTAAACATTAGAATTTTAATATCGATTAATGCGGTAAAACTAATCTGATAGAATATAAAATATAGAATAGACTTGCGTAGTAAACTTTACGTTTACCGCTAATTTCAAAACTACGAGAACGTCGTCAACAACTTCCGGTGACGTTAGATTTGCAGCGTTGCCATATTTTGTGAATGTGGACAGAAGCACAACTGTTTATAATGGTTATATTAGATTAGTGTTTGTTAGAGAATATTGTTAATTAATTGCTAAGAACCATGGCTTCCTTAGTTGCGGATTATGGAACTTCCTCGAGTTCAGAAAGTAGCGGCGATGATATTTCAGACGGTGCCGATAACACGTAAGCTTTTACCCTCATGAACCTGTTTCCCTATTGTTTGTTTTCTCCCTTCCTTCGTATAACCCTTTATAATCTCATAAATTTTGACTCCTAAAACAAATTACATATTATTATGTCATTACATTCTTAACACTGTATTTTGTGTAAATGTATGTTTATTTTTCGTGAAATATATAATTTTATATATTTTCGTCTGAATTGGCGAAATGAAAATTGGAGAAAATACGTTCACTTCTTAAAATTGTATGTTCTACAATATTAATGTGGTATTTGTTTTTTTCTTTTCTTTTGCATTAATAATTTTTTAATGTCACGTTTAGATATTAATAAACTAAATGCATAAGGATATTCTGCATTTTTTATAGATTAATGTTATTTTTATATTTATATTAATATAAGCATATTAAATCACAGTTAGTAGTTACACATCAGATTGAATTTGTTCTTTGTAATCTGATATTGCCTAACCCTTAGTTTTAAGGAAGAGGAAGAAGAGGACGACGAAGAAGAAGAACATAATGAAAATAATGAAATATGTAAAACAGCTTCCAAAGAAAAACTTCCATTACCAACTCCAGACTTTAATGGTATACCCACAATGAAAACTTCAGTCTTCTCAAATCCATTTGTTGAAGCAGAAAAAGCAAAAAGTGCAATTCTTGAGAAACATGTGAAAATGACGCCAACTCTTGATGATACAAAAATGATAAATGGCAGAAAGATTTGTTGGAACTATAGGAAAGGTAGATGCCGATTTGGTCATAATTGTACCTTTGCACATGATTCAGATTTACATCGTACAGCAGCTGAGTTAGAAGCAATTAAAACACCACAGGAAACAGTTATTTGTCAGACCCAGTATAATGGCCAAGTTCCCATCAATGACGATGATGAGGTAGATCAAGAAAATAATCAAATGAATAGACGTAAGAAAAGGCCAGGATTAAGTCAATCTTTAGTACCAAGCAAAAAAGTCTTAAAAATGTACAAAGCACAACAAGCTAAAGCTATTAGTAGGTAAATGTAACTGTGTCAAGCATACGAATGATGTTAACATTTAATTAGATGCTCTGAAAAGGGGAATAACTTATGATTTATATGCTTTATAACTCAAATGAATTTATACAAGCGAAATTGATTATAAATTGTATAAAAAATGATAATCAAAAAGCATGAAATGGTTTATAAGCGAAAAACAGTATAAAAGATTAATGATTTCTTTACATGTGAACAAAGGAAAAAAAATAAAACAAATATATGCTTCCAGTAAAATTTTACAAAAAGATGACACATGCAGATAATGCCTATTTCTAAATGAATTGAAAGTTTCAGGATGATTTAAATACTACTTAATATTTATAAAAAGAAGTGTTTGTTATGTATATAAAGAATATAGAGTTTAATTGTATAATTAATACTTCCAGGGACCTGTATAAGTGGATCATAATTCATTGTCTTGCATGCAAATAGTTTTATAAATATATTTCTATTTATACTTGGTATTCTTAACTTGCCTATGAAAAAATGAAACATGTCTTCTTACTACTTACATTTTGTTATGTAATTTAATTACCTATATGTCTCTCTTTCATTAGAAAGAGGCAGCTATTTGAAAGTTTTCCTGTATCAGAATTGTGAAATATTTACAAGCAACTATAAATAGTTATTCTACTTAGATTGGGGTTAGATAGATACAAAATATCACTACAGCTTTACTAAAAATTTTTTAGATCCTGTTTAATGTACAGAGCAAAAATTATCTATATGAAAGTGATGTATGTAAAAAAAGGATTACGCGAGTTGTGTACAATATTGTTAATACTTTTTCTTGATAAACTATTTAATCTAGTATCTATCTTAGATACTAATAACACAATATTATAACAATGGTATACCAAAAAAGAAAAAACTATAATTACGCTTCCATTATGCATTACTTTTTATATAATGTTATAAGATGTAAAATAAGGCTTTATAATTCTACATGGAACAATGAAATGTTAATTATTTGGTTTCATCGATGTAATGTCACATAGCTCCCTTTTCACATGATTTATCTGTGTTAGTATTTTTACTATTAAAATTTTTTTACCGTGTATTACTGTGTAATACAACACACTGTGCGTGTGTACTGTCTACTTCCTATATACATAATTCGTATTTCATTAAACTTCATCAATATATTAAATACGAAAAAAATTAATTTATTAAACCAGAAAATGAATGTGAAGTCCGAAAATGCTTATATGTCGGAGAATGTAACACAAACACAGGTTTATGACTTTCCTTCTTTATTTTATATAGCAATAAGTTTATGAAAGGAAATTTTTCGAAAGAGCAATAAATTACAATGATCAAGATATTACTAGTTTCTATCCTTCTCCTAGCTGTACCATATGAAAATCGGTATAAGTTTCAATCTGCAAAATAAAATGATAATAAATTACTTAGCTTATATGAATAATTTGAAAGAATGAAAAAGAGAAGGAGTATATCAAAATGGGTAAAAAATGATAGGCACATGACATTTTATTAGACAATCATGGGTACAATATATGAATTCAGACCAATTATATATGTTATAAGTGCATTGATAACTGATTATTGCATCTTTCATTGAAAATATATATTTATATATCATTTTTTTCACTTCTGTGACTGAACATCTCACAGGCACTTTGTCTCTAAATAATAGTAAAGTTTGTGACAAATGTTTTTATGTAAAATAAGATATATATATATAATATTGTTATATATATTATATACATTATATAATATATAATATACAACATATAATATATAATAATATAACATATATATTATATATATATATATATGTGTGTATAACATAGTTTATGTTCATTAAGTTATGTTCAATGACAAAACAATGTTTATTGATAAATTAAATAATAAAATGAACGTTCTTCATGAGGGACTATAATATAGAAATCGATATTTTTATTTAACCCAACAGCATGTCCAATAAACTAATTAATCATACTTTTCATAATTACTCAACGATATTATTCATCTAAAGACAAGTCAAATATTAGATTTATGTCAGTATTTTATAAGACACCACTAATGATTAATTTATTTGTAAAATTTATGTCTATGGTAGGGACCAAAGTTTTCCGCCTACAGTACTATCCATAAATTTAAAATTGTTCACATTAGTGCAGAGTGTTACTTTTCTATCGAGATAATGTTAAATATTTCTAAAGGAAAGTATACTTCATACAGATCGTTTGTTCTTGAATAATTACATAGCTTCATACGTGTTTTGTATGCTATGTATTACATGTGTTTTGTATCACAATTATTCATAGTAATATTCTTAAATAAAGAGTTACTACGGTACTCTAGATAAAACACACAACGAAGCAAAGAGATGAAAAGTGAAATGAAGTGATTTAGATGTAAAAATGCTTGGTATATTAATCAACATCACTTGTTAAACAAATTGGTAAAAAATAAATTACAGTCGAATTATTAAGTACATTTCGCATTGGTACCTTCAAAGTGTGCACGCAAGATTAATTAAAAAATAGGTATTATAGTTTGTAAGTTTATCATTTTCGTATTGCCTAAGAAATTTTAGATCGAGATAGCTGTCAGTGCCAATAAAATATTTTGTTTCTTTTTAGAATTGTGTAATTTGTTCCTTATCATTGTCTAATGTATTTATACCGTCGTGTTTTCATATCGTTTTGAAACCTGCTCTCATTACATCCTTTCGTACTTTTTCGTTTTAAGGATCATCATTTAGTGTTTCGTAGGACTACCGCATTCTTGACTATTGCTTTTTATACTATTTTGTTCGACATATTTCACGATACCATTCGTAACACCGTAGACACCATTCTGTACGCCATTTACAACTTTATCTACACCATTCATAACAGCGTCCACACCATTGACTCTACAACAATCTAGTCCATTTACTGTTTTTTTAACCGATGTGTCTTTCGCTTCCGAAGAGCAAGTACTTTTTCTTTCTGTTGATCCAGATTCCGTTAAGCCTGCAAGAGCGTAATCTGTGCAATTTAAAAGAAACTGATCAAACAAGAAAGACAATCAAAGACAGATCTACGCGAAAAAGAGTGTATCAAACGACTTTCTTGATATATCTTTTTCATTAAAGAAATATGTGTAATTTATTAGTTACAGATGTCTGTATAATTTAATGGCAAATGATATTCGATACGTACCTTGTAAATTATGACAGAATTTATTAGTATTGTTCCATTCTTCTCTTAGACTGAGATTGAACATACTGTAGTCTGGATTTCCAGTAACCTCTTTTTCGATTGTCAGGAACTGTGGTAATATGTTCTTAAGCTTGTCTCCGGATAATGCTGTGTACGTTTCAAGCAGCATCAATCCCCGACACCTGTAATCATATTAGACACATTTATCTATATAATATATATATAATAAATTATATATAATAAATTATTTCGTTACACGATTGCGCGTGATTTCTTAAGTCTGACCTTGGATGAGCTGGCTCCCTGTATATATCTAATTGGAAATACTGATTGTTGATGAGGAAACATCGTCGACGCTTGAAGATGGTGAAATGCGAGTCATCGCGTTGAGCGAGCATATTCAAATAATCTCGATGAGTCAATTGTGTTTTCACTTCGATCACTTGGCCGCACATTTTTGGACGTCGAATTGTATGAATATAGGACCAATGACCTATCAACGTAAATTTATATGTGATTACGCGTTATCGATACACACGTGTTAGCATTGTAAATCTCAAATAGTAACTATCTCGCGAACCTTTTTGCCCACGTTTACGCAGACGAGCTTGCATCTTCGGATTGTTACTTTGGAGGTAGTTATGGACGACATCAAAGTCCTGGAACGGCGGGAACTCAGAGTCTGCCGGTAATGGACCTTTGACAAGGAACTTGACTTTTCTGCTACTCGCTCTCAATCTGTCTCCGGTATCGATACCCAGCTTCTGGCACACGCATTCGATCATACGACAGAGTTTCGTTTCAAAGTCTTGCGAATTATCTATTACATCGAAGTAAGGATGCCCAACCCAGGCGGCCGCCGCTTTGTAATCGAGTTCTCTGGCTACCACGACGCCTTCCGAACGACACGCGTGATCTTCCGTCGAGTAGAATTCTTCGGCGCCGTTTGCTGCTGAGACCATATGGATGATCTGATTGTACCTATTGTCTCGCAGCTCCACGTTGTTCCATCCGTTCGAAGCCATCATCAATTCCCATTTATCTTTCGATATAACTAAATCAAAGAAGAGAAAGATGTGGTTTAACTTTGATTCGTAAAGGACCAGAGGAAAAGATATAGGCATAGTTATTAATATCGCTCACATGCAGAGGCATCCATGGCACCACGATCACAGATAATAAGACAATTTCGCGAACAGCTGTCACCCAGCTGGAAGAACGTATTCTCTATCTGTATCATCGTGCGCAGAAGATTCTCTTGAAATTTGAACGCTGAAACAGATTAAGAAAAATCACGTACAATTTTAGATCGGTCAATGCGAAACAAGTAAAGCAACTATCGTTATAGTTTCTTGATTCTACGAGTCAACTTTTACACGCTACCTGGCTGATCGGTAACTACGCAACAATTACTTTTCCCGCGTTTGCAACTGTTTACGTAATCGCAAGCCATGAATTAATTGAACGTAGGAATTTATTAGCACATTTGCACAATTGCATTGATAAGCGATAATGATCGCGTATTTTTCTCAACGAACGATCATATGCGTAACGCTACTACGAGCGTAACACGGTGATTAATTTAAATTTCTTCGAAGTAGCGTGCTCGTTAACTTCTATAGGTATTTCAAGACCTCTCGTTTCGACGTCGTTCAAATAAAAAAAAAAAAAAAAAAAAAAAAATAAAAAAAAAGAGAGAAGAAAAAAGGTAAATATCAAGCACGAGGTTGATGCTATATTTTACGTGAAAATTATCTTAATAATTCGCGTAATAATCAACGTGTTACTAACTAAAGCGATTAGGATCGATCGGATCCAAGAACAAATCACAGCCTTATCTAATCGAGGTCAACTGCCAAGAGCTTCGATACACGATCCTTTCAAATAACTAAAATCGTATTATCGCGAGAGCCGATAAATCAAGTGCAATTAATAGTAGCTCGAAAAGTTTTGTAATTGTCGAAATAGGAAATACGAAGTTGGCTCTCTTAACAACATCTTTCAAGCATCTTTTTCCTTTTCTTTCTTTTTCTTTCTTTCTTTTTTTTTTTTTTTGTGCAGACGATACTCCAGATCTGTTTATGTACACGTCTCGCAGTGTTTTATCTACATATATATTTCTACGTTTCTCGCATCTTGACCCAAAGTCAAGTTGGCCCAGCTGATATTCGATATGGTCCACGTATTTTTTGCAACGAAATCCAGCACAGACAAACAAGTTTCGCATTAGTCGTTGCCCGTTCAGACACTCGTTGCTTGCACACATCTGCCAGAGATACGACGCTTCGTTTTAGACGGGCCAGACGGGCCAACCGGCTGCTATCACTGCGTGTATGCGTGTGTGAGTTCTTGTCACGATACGTTCTCGTTATCGAAACGGTGAGAAAAACTCCAATTAACGGAATGATCGTCTGCAGGCTTTGACGGTGTTCGATAATCGTTAGCAACGATTGGCGTTTTTGATTATCAAGCCGTAACCAGATTCGGCATATCCCAGTATCAGCATCGTGAA
Source organism: Bombus terrestris (assembly GCF_910591885.1). NCBI lineage: Eukaryota > Metazoa > Arthropoda > Insecta > Hymenoptera > Apidae > Bombus > Bombus terrestris. The sequence goes on along the minus strand of NC_063271.1, from coordinate 2,970,863 downwards.
CGCGTCTTCGTCTCGACACGTCCGCGGTTCCACGAGCATAAAACAATCGCGACTAATGGTCCGTGGGACGTCTTTACGATTTAACGGATGAACGACGACGAATATCGTGGATATCGTGTGTGCAATTAATAGCATCGAACGTCTGGCGTGAACGCCTGTATACGTTTATTAGCAACGGGCTATTACGTTCCCGAAAGTTAATAGAATTAGCAAGGAGAGCCGACAAGTACATACGAGGTTGATCTTTTATCACGGAGGAATGTACTTTCTTAAATTCGTCGTGAATCTCCTCTAGATGTAAGTACACGATTAAAAACGATCGAGCAAAAGGTTTCGGAAGGAAATGGTGGACGGTGTATGCGATGAAAATGCTCATACCTAATTTACCAAGAGTGGCACAATGACACGACTCGATCGGTCGCACAGGCGGGTTTCTAGCAGCAGGGATCGACACGAATCGCTCTAGCAAGGCGACCGGACGGCGAGCCTCTTTTACTTTCGACAACGTTAAACAGCGTACAGAGATTACCGCTTCTGAGAAGTAAATAGAATTATCGGGTACCAATAATCGCGTTTCTGTAACTACATACGGTGCATAGAATTACAGACATTACACGAACACAAGGAACAGTATTCGATAAAACGAGAAAAGTGGGTTATCGACAAGGGAGAAATACCGAAAAACGAATGTCGAACGATCTTTAGGATCGTTCGGCGTGTAATCTCTGTATTTGCGAGTTTTTTTTTTTTTTTTTTTTTGTTACGTTCGTGGTGAAAATAAAAGATAGGCAAACTTTTTTTTCGTCTGTGTCGCTTTTAAAAACGGGGGCACTTTCTAAAACTCACCCTCACCAGAGTCAACTTCCAAGATCTCCGGCCACCTTGCTTCGCCTTTGTCCGACCTGTTCCTGTAATGTCGCTGCGAGGACTTCGTAATCGAAGGACGCGACCCGGATCCCTTTGCTAGAACCAACCGACCTTGAAGACACTTCCAGTTCGATAAGCCTCTGTTGTCGTGTATTCTCTCTCTCCCCCTCCCCCCCCCCTTCTAGCCGCTTTTCCTTTTTCTCATGCACGGTTTAATTAAATCGTGCCAGGACGATCCATAGGTACGCGTTATCCGCGGTTTTCCACCTGTCTCTCCGCATTGAAATTGCTTGACATTTTGCACGCAAACTCGTCTCCACGCGATACCAAGCGTTGCGATTCCCCTTGCAATTAGTTTCTTTCAAGAAAATTTCTCTAAATACACGAGCGACATTACCAGTTGCTTTCGTATTTGCGAGACTTTCGTTACAAACGTATAATTTGTCGACGTTCGATTTTCTACGCTATAGCCCGGTTCGAGTTGGTCGTCACGTGCTTGAACTTTGAGCGAAAGAGCCAATTTCTCGCAAGCACGATTCTCTGTAATAAATCACGGTTAAGCTTTCGAAGGATAAAATAGCTGGTCGAGGGTTAAAATCGTGGAGCGAGATCTACTCGGTTCTGCGCGTCAACGAATACGACGAAAGGCAATTGCTGCGTCGACAGACACGTGGGCTCGATAAAAAACACTGGAAACGTATCACACGCCAGTGGATAATGTTTCCGTGCGTTGGCGAAAAAGGAACGAAGGATGCGAGCGGTACCAGGCGCTTTCCACTTTAGCTTTCCAATGACGAAAGAAGCAAGATATTCCAATTATGATTTTTAACAACCTGCGCGAAATTCAACGCATTCTCAACAACGCAGTAATCATTCGCGAAGGTTTCTATCAAAGGAATTGGACAAACGAAAATCGAGCAACATCTGCATCGTTCATGTTTAATAACCACGTCGGATAGAATGTTTTTTTTCTTTAATGAAGAGAAGGGATTTAGCTGTCAATTAACGAAATTTTTACTGTAATTTTCTCAAGTACGACGCAGATAGAAAAATCTACATAAATGAATATACATTAACTATTTCACGATGCATCGACGCTCTTTTACTGATCGCGCAAATTCATTCGACTCGCTCCAGCTTGAGATATCTTGTCGTAACCAGAAGACTTGTTAATTGTAACCGGTTGTTATTAATTCTTGGGTGTAGCTCGACATTGAAACAATTACTGCCACTCCACTAAATTCACAGCAAAAGAACAAAAAAGAAAAAAAAAAAAATGTTTTGCGCTGTTTGCGTCTATCAACTTGTACGACGCGATAGCGTATCAATATTTCATAAGCTACATTTTTGTCGTTTCATTTGCATACCCAATTACATTTCATTACCGCGAACTGTTTAAGGCTTAAGTGTTTCTGGTCGGAACCGGAAAGCGTTAACGCGTTCGTGTCTTATCAACCATATTCCATCTCGCGTACTAAACTTCGTAGGAAAATGAAAGATGAAATTTTGTGTAAGAACAGACACGGAAGAAGTTGATCGGTCAACGAACGGTGCGGTTCTTCGACGACTAAATTATTTTTTGTTAACATCGTACATGAAAAAATCATTGCTTTTCGAGCGTATACTTAAATCGTTTTAAACTGTGGCTCGTTTCATCGCTTTTCCGTTACGCTCGTTTAATTATCTCGACGAGCCGACGAGTTCGCAACAACATTCGACGCGCCTCTTTGAAACATAATTTCATTTCCACGTAAACTTTGATCCGCGAGAGGTTTGACGTTTCAAAAGTTAAGGGCAAGCGATGTCTTTGGAGCGCGAGTCCTTTTCTTCTCCTTTCTTGCGACTCTCGTTTTCATTCGAATTTTTCATTTTTCGCGGAATACATTAAACCTACTAATTGGTCGATGTTGCGTTAACGCGACGTTTCATTTGTAGCTTTTTCCCAATCGGTTTACTGTTCCACTTTTATCGGTTTAAGATTCTACTTTTTAACATTTTAACCGCGGAAGAAAATTGCAAAGATTTCCTCCATCCTACAGTTTCATGAAATTTAAAGAAATTCTAACACTTATAACGTTGCGATAAACTACTGCACGATCCTTAACGGATTATAGAAGAGACAAAGCTCATTGTTCGTTCCGATCATCTTTAACATCTTGTCAGTTATCATCTTTGACAAATACGTTTTGTGCCTTACTGTTTGCTGTAATAACGTACGATACAAGGAGGAATGTTTTGGGAAAGGAGTGAAAAAAAGGAGAAGAAAGAAGCCGAGGCAATTGGCCAGACGCGAACTCATAATATGTAAAAGCAAATTGGCGCTAAGCCAGAGAACGGTGCGCGCACTCTAACTACGATAGAACTGACAATCGAGTGGACAGCGTCGAATATGAATTTATTAATAACCGGTGTTCGGTATAACGAACTTCTTACGAAGTGTCTGATACATCGGAGAATATATGGAACGCACTTCGTCACAATCGACCTACATTAACCAATGAACGTTGGTTCTATCGCGCGTATCGATACCAGCGAATAATGATAAACCGTAATGACTTCAATTACTGCCTACCACACGCATTTACACCATTTCCCTTTGTTATATTTCACGTATGGATATTTCACAAAAAAAATGCATCGATATCATTTTTTCCTCGATAGCGTAAATGCGATATAAACGTAAGAAGAAATCGTGTTAGATGGTAAGGAAAATCGGCAAGCATTATAAGTAGAATTTGATGAATCTATTTAAAGAAGAAGCCAAAAGAAGGATATAGTCGTATGAAGCCCGATTTGTATCGGTGTTTCAATGCCACGGATCAAACCCGACAAATACAATTATATAAAAGCACGCAAGCCAGGCTGAAGCAAACACATGCGAAAAAGGTGGGTTTTTCACGATGCACCGGCAGAATTGGAGCAATTTGGAATGCAAATTTCTAAGTGGTATTTGCATCGAGAACTTGGCGTTGATCGTTGGATCGCCAGGTACATAGTTACCATCCGGTGACTCTTTCGCATCGAAAAACCTGTTGGAAGCTTTGAAGACGATGGAACTGGTATTTCAATTTCATATAGGATGAAGCAACGAATCTGGCAAGAAATAGCGGAGGATACGTAACGACCGGTACGTTTTACAAGAAAATACATAGGAAGACGTGTTAAATAAATAGCAGTAACGAGAAATCACGAATTTCGAGCTAGTCACGTTGCGTGCCTTTGACAAAACTCTGATCCCAATTTTCCGTTACGTAATTCTTCGGGTGGTATATTATTATCTCATGGTTAATCTCGTGGGGTGTGCAAATAGAAAGGAAAATATGTATAGATCGATGTGGCACCTCGTTGGATCGGTTGGTACGTAAACGAGCATTTTCAATTAATAATTAAACATTAACGATTTTCTAGCTTAATTTACGCGGGATTTACGTGGAAGATGACAAACGGATAGCTGTGGATTGCGCTATAAGGTGACGAGGCGCGGACGAATAAAATGGTTGGAAGAAAGGTAAAGCGAGAAAGGTGAAAGAAACATTACCGTGGTATCTTTTGCGTTATTTTAAGGCAAATGTGCTTCGCTATCGTGTATACAGCTGTCTGGTACAATTCCACGCAAAAAGCTTTAAAAAATCTTTTTGTAAAAATTCGTTAGGATAATTGTAGCCTACAAAATCGTCGCGATAATATAATCGTGTGCGTTACGTAACGAAAAGCGACTTAGCAGTTTTGCTTGCAAGAAAACTTCCTATCATAATCCAAATATCAACCATTTATCAGAAACGTATAAATGCTTCTTAAGTATAAACGATTAATCGCATAATAAGTAGGCTCGCGCAAGGAGGCATCTAACTGACCTATCGAAGAAAAGTTCACTATCTAGAATGGAACAGGGATGCTTTGTCATTGAAATAATTATAGAAAGCCCACGTTTCAAAGAACACTTTGTATTCATGGTCGCTCCATAGGAGACTCTTTTAAATACGTACTTATATTTTGTCAAGCAGTCGAGATAACGATGTTTATAATATAATCAATAATTAGATACGACTTCTTAATGATATACTGGTTTATGTAGGCGTTGATAAACTTCCTTGTCAGGTCAACGACAAATATTTTCGATTCTAACAAAGTACACACATATGTATTGTATATAAATCGCGAAAAACCTCGACTCTTTTCTCGTCGTCTTTGAACGTACCTCGACGGAAATTAATTATTTTTTTTTTCTTTTTCTTTTATTCTTGTTAGTTCTCTCTACTTAGTTACTCGTTGAATAACGAGCGAGTTCAGAACACAAGGATCGTCGTGAAAAACACGGTCTGCATCTCGTGACTCGATCGCGTTTGCCGCTTTGCGAGAATCTTGGCAAGTCGCCGATTTTGTTTTTACGCAATCAGCGGACGTTATACATTGGCCATTCTTCTTTGGCCTATCCGCAACCAACTGTATGAATTGTTCTGTTTTTAATGTACGCGAAATCCTCCTCTTTTTTAAAGGTTTTCCCTCGCGGCTCTAAAACTAAATCATTTTCTACGTCGTTTCACTCGCTTCGACGTTTCGGCGAAGTATTTGACAGAAACTCGATGATGGAACACCGAGTGACGTAGACTGACGTAACGTTGCGTAATTCGACGTGAAACAGCCTCACGTTGGCAAAAAATTGCAATTTCGATCTTTGACGATCATCGACTGCTACGAATACGTTTTGTTACCGAGTCGTCGGTCTTCCTAACCAATGATACTGCGAAAAAACAATGTTCAAGGTAATCTGATCCGACTTTCTCGTATCCGGTCACGTATTTTAACAAACACGATCCGATGAGTAACCATTAGCTTCGTAACAATAATCACAAATATATTTTGCAAAAGATCAGAATTATCAGCTTTTTTTTTATATATATATATCGTGAAAAAATACACGCGCTTTTTATCTGTTTCCGGTCCTGTATTTGAACAAATATCGTCGGTAAACACGAAGAGACTTCGTAATATTGATTTCGTTTCGACGTCTTTTAAAAGTTCCTTCTTTTCCCGTAAATCGTACCAGCGCGCTTTATTGTTTCGCGCCATTTCCATCTCTGTCACATTTTACGCGGTAAAAACGCAGTTGCGCTTTAAACGGATAGATTTGACGGGATTTACGTGGCACGCGACCTAAGGCCAGCACCGACGAACCAGGTAATTTGAGATTGTCATTGAACATGGATGGCTTCTTCGGACCTAATGGAAAGTTTCGTCGATGACAGTCGACGCATACGCAATGATATCAATACTTTAGCGGCAGCAAGGGGTAAAACGAGAGGGCATGAGAGGTACTCGTGCAGACCAGCGATCGATACCGCCATGACATTGTGTCTCTCCGCGTATCCGCTCTACCATAATCGCAAGATAACCACGTTCAAAATCCGCCACGAATTTCCATCTTCGTCGTAAATTCAGATTTATTAACTCGAAGACATTTTACAAATAAAACAGTTCGTTAGTCGATGTTTTAGATTTTTCAGTACAAGCTATAGAACTTTTAAGCGAAGAAACAAATCGAGGAAAATATTAGGATCTGTGCGATTCGTTATTCTGCTTTTAAGTTTGATTCATTCTAGATACGGTTAAAGTTTCGTAAGACGATTCACGGATATACCGGGCTTCTATGTTGTTTCGCGAAGGCCAGAACGCGCAGATGTAATAAAAGCGGCCAAGTATAAATTTTGTAGCCGGGTAATGTTTCCTTTCTCGTGGAAGCCTCGTAAACGCCTTGTTGCAAGTACTTTTTTATCAGCACCGTAAACTCAGACCGAGTCTTGCGAAGTTGCGGATACCAACAAGAGGTCATAGATAAATGCATAGTAGATAAAACGCGAATCTAAAATACGGTAGCTCGGAATATGCGGATACGCGTGTTCAAAACGAGACTAAAGCTAGAGGTCGTTAGAAAAGGAAAAGTTGAAGTGAACTTACCCTCTTCGGCGTTCAGGTCTGAAAACTTTATGCCGCCGCTGAAATGGAAAAAGCAGACGAGAAATGAAACAGTTGTTAAATTAAAGTTAGAGAAGTGGAGAGAATTTTGGAGAATTCTGTTCGTTCATCGGCCACAATTTTTCCTCCCTATTAGATATAGTATAGTCGATGTTATTCTGTCACGAGTGTTGTTTTTCTAAAGAGTCGTGTACCGGCATGCCAATGTCTCGGTCAGAATAGAATTGTGCGCGACGCGTATATTCTTTGAACTGTTCCTGTAATGTATACGTAGCGTTCTTTCGAATCGATTGATTTTACCGTTGATGAATCATCGTTTGTCACGATTGGAGTTTATAGCAACTTCCATCGATTCCCGTTCCGATCGTTGACAGAGGATTTACAAGCACGTTAAACACCTATTGTATATTCTTTCGTAACGAATAGGATCGCGAATCTTTCCTACGCTGTCGCGATTATTACGTTTATTAGTACGGTTATGTGGAACGTCTTAATTAATCAATAATTCTATGACTGGGCAGTGGAAGGTAACGGACTAAGTTCCGAACGAAAGCTTAGGCGTACGAATTAAAGCGATTCTTCGCACATGGAAACCCTATCCATTTCCATCAATATCCAAGAACGTTAAAAGAACGCAATTTCGCGAGTTCTTTTATCCTAAGAGATTGAGAGAAACGAGGAGAGACCGGGTGGTTTTCCAAGCAGATCGAATCGGCCTCGGATTTGTATCGAAAACTTTCGTTCTTAGGCTCCGTTCCTTACCTTTCTCTGCAACTATAAATTTGTTATCGTGTAATTGCATACCTGAGCAGCACGGTCGCTGTCTCGGGAACACGGAACACCTGAAAAAGAAGACAACCAGCGCTCTATCGAATCCACATCGAAAGGTGATGATAACCCCAAAATCAGTTCTCATATTCGATTCATTTTTTTTTCTCATACTTCACTTTTTTTCATACCGTTTATCTCAATGGAATACGACTTAGCTCTTATTGCTAGCGTTGCTGCGTGTGCGAATAATCTCGATGGAGTAGAAAATCTTTATTAACAAATTTTAGAGGACGAAAGAATTATGTATGTAAAAACATGTACACGGCGATCCCTTTCTGCCTTGTTAGATATATATGTAAGTTTCATTGAACGAACCGGCTAACGTAAGAAGATTAAACCAAGTAAACTTTATGTTCTGGACGATCCAAAGAAACAAAATTAGATAAATGGATTTGTATAATTCGGTTTGGCTATATATATGTGTGTGCAAATATAGATTTTAATTAATCAAAAGCTACTGAACTGTTTGGGGTGTTTTATTCAGACCGAATCATCGGTTAAAGAGATAGGCTCACGTAGAAGGAAAACTCATGGGACCCTTTTTTCACAGAGTTGTTATATATCCCTTTGTTATACGTAAAGCGGAATGAAAAACAGAGCGAAACATGCCTACCTTCCAGCCCATGTTTTCGAAAAATGTGCATAGCCGTGCCTGTCCGGTTGTTTTACCACCGCAAGGTCCTGAAACACAAAAGGGGAAAAATTCTTTAGCTATCTCGCTCGTTTCTTTATCTCTCGGCCGAGATAATAAATTCCGATCTCAGCTACTTCTGCGCCTTGTTTGCAACGCGGTAAAATACATAATTATTCGTGAGACGAAGATTAGGCGAACGACATTAAGGAAATTATGCGATATTAACCATTTCCATTTCGATAGATAACGGCATACCGATAAAAATAAACGAATAAAGTAGGATTTAAATCACAAAACTTCTTAGATTAAACTATCATACTTGGAACACTATTCGATCGACGACAAAATTTTATTTTATTCGCTCACTTTAAAGTAATATGTCGCAAAGGTCACGAAAATGAAAATTAAAAATGTTATCAAAAGTTGGTCCGACTTTGAGAGACGAACAAATGCGGAAGGAAGGAAAGAGGAAAGGCTGTCTGTTCAAAGATAATGTATTTTCGAGCTATCGCGGGGAGACGCGTGAACGGTAAATTCCCGTTACGATCGTAATAATCGACACCACGAATAGATCGATTCCCTTATTTCGGCTAGGATAATAGGGGTGGTTTTTGTAGTATAACACTGCGATTAACAGGGTTATAAAATTTGTATTTCCAATACTTAATACACCAATGAGTTACATCGTTACGTATGATATAAAGGACGTAGACGAGATTTTGAGATATGGCATTCTGATAGATGAGATATGGCCCTCGGGTTGTAATAGAAGTAGCGATTGAATAGACTGACTAGACTCGACCGAACGACAGAATGAACTCGACTCAACAGACTGATAGAATGAAGTAAACTCTTTGCTCTCATGCGATTGCGGAGGAAAACTCGGTGTGGGTATGGTCTTTGAGCGAAGAAAACGGATTCGTTGCTCACACTTTTCGTTAGTAAGGTGAGGGTGTAACGTCAATTTACATCAAAAACCAGGCCACATACCGCGGTCAGGATGGCACCGAAATGTCTGCAAATCCTTGACGCGTACCTTCAATAATCTTAAGTACCCACCATGGACCTTGAAATTTGTATGGTTAAGGTCCTTCGGACCAAGCGAGTATCCTTTAGATTACTTTTATAATTATTGTTTACTACGGATTAACACGGAAAGTTGGCCTTCCTCATACTTGGTATATTCCTTTCAGGTCCATAAAACCCTTCCAGGTCCACCAACCGTCTTATTATCCAATTGGAGACGGTATCTACTGCCTTCACTTCCTTAACCAAAATTACCATCAACAAATCCGATATACGTTAGAAATGATGACATTCGGAGGGACCTGGGAATCCCAACGGTCAAGGAAGAAATTAGCAGATTCGCAGAAAAATACAAATCAAGAATAGCAACACACCCAAACCGGCTAGTTGCGGAAACGTTCAGCACCATAAACATGGACAGAAGGCTAAAAAGAAAGCACCCAGCAGACCTCAGAAAGGATATAACCTAGCAAACGCGAGGATGGTACCCCGCTGGGGGTAGTCACCAACATGTTAATATAACTGTTAAAAAATTCTACTAAATGTCCAAATTGGACAAATTGTGAATTTTAAGAAATAAATATATATATATAAAATAAACAAATCCGATAGTCCCGTGTCCTTAGACACACCTACCCCTAGCTTTCCTCAGACACAGTATCGTCAGTAAGATTCGCTTATTCTGTACTCTTGGAATAGTCAACTTATCCTTACCAGTCTCTACCCTTATAACAGTTGCATATTTAACATATCATTGTAACTCAGTGTATATTCCGTTATGATTGCTGAATTCGCAATAAAGCTTAATTAAAATTAATAGTTGTGTTACGACTCAGCTATCTTATTTTATCCAACCCTCAAGTTACGTGACAAAGGTAACGATCTGTTATGTCCATTGCTTAGTCAATTTTAATGAGTGATGAGAAGGGACGGAACCTTCTACCAATATTGCTAGTCTTTGTTTAAAGGGAAAACCCGGATTTTCCGTTAGGTATTTCCGCTTTTTGTGTAAAGTCACTACCTGCTTTCTCCGTAATTCTTAAGAGCGCGTAATAAACCCAAGGGCTTTCCTAAATACCAACCTTCTATTAGATGTTGCTTGTGTGTCATCCGTAATGCTGACCGCGTGTATGAAATGAAAACAAGAATGTGAGAATGAGAATGAAAACTCTTGAATCGGACTAGTCGACAGATCATACATAACGGTATTTGGCATAATCTAACGATACAATAGTAAAACTGCAATCCTAGATTCACTATCAATTTTCAGCTGAAAGATACAAGAATATGATCATGTACCTTTACATGCTTTAAAACTACTATGAAGTCAAACGAGACAATATTATCTTTGAAACATTAGCTGCGTTGCGTTTTAAGATGTTACTAGATTATAAATATTTATTTAAGCTGTCTCGTTAGTCATGGTATAAAAGAAATAGTATTTGCACGTTACGGTTGTTATGAAAATTATTATTGCTTCAATCACTTTTTTAAATCTTCTGATTTTTTTTTATGACAAAATTGTCATAAATGTAATCTGTAATTACCCATTATTATGATTTCATTAGTATTATCGTTAATTTTTCTTATTTACTATCCATCATCAATTTATTATAACTTATTTCTATGTAATAAAGATAATTAATTTTGAATAGACGGTCTCTTGTCATTTCTTTTCTCTCAATTTTTTTCTTTTTATTCTTCCTCCTTTCTTTATCTCTCAGGGTCAAACCAGCTTTTAGTAGTGTTTTTAATTTACATTTTCGCGACTTTATCATCAATTGAATAGCATGGCAAATTAGGTCTAAAACGTCAAGTATTTTAGATAAGAAAACTATTTATTTTAAATAAATAAAATGTATTATTTCGAATTATTTTTGCGTTTAGGAAAGCACATAGCATTTCGTTATTTATTAGACACGCGATAAATTCAACATTAAGATTCGTCTGTTTTATGACACCGACTTTCCGTATGTTTGAGCATATTTATCGCTGTTGCTCCGAGCAGTGTTGGCGAATGAAACGATCCGCGGAGATTAAAAGACGCTCCCCGAGATATGAGATATGATGCATTCGAGATACATTAATGCACCTCAAGTGCATACAATCGACGGATACTTCGCGTGCAATTGGCTAGCCGTGCGCTCATTGACTCGTAATTGGTTCAAATTGTCACTGATACGATAAATATGATGACTGATGATGACATCATAACGCGATAAATAAGAATGTTTGATGTCCGTTCTTTGGATTTGTGTCCACTGGCCAAATACTGTCGGCAAAAAAGTTCGGAAATGTACAGGTAACACACTGGTCATTGAATGAATTCTACGAATATTTATAATTTACTTTAAAATATGGGAAATATCCAAAATTGTACGTGTAACGATATATCGAAGTGTTTTATTATGGACGTAAATGTAAAATTACGATTATGTGCTCGAGTAAATCGATAATCATCGATTACGATTTATTCATAAAAATGTTATCTCGTAGAAACGTATCTTTTACTGCTACTGTGTATAACATTCGTGTAATTCCTGATAAAATAATTGCACGCTGAACACTCATCAACGACTGACATCGTAGATATAAGAAAATGCCGTTACAAACAATTGTAAAGACTAATCATGTTTATATACCGGCGCAAAATGTTTGATTCAAGGCTATCGAACCAAATGAAGGAACCGATCATTGATCATCGTGATCTTTTATTTACGAAGGCTAATAATTCTAGAATAGTCGCTCTATTTCTGACATCAAGTTCTCTCTGTTCGATTGGTCCTTGTTTTAAGTTACATAAAAATAAAAAGTAAGTTGCTAGATGTATATACACATATAATATACAATATGTTTGAAAAACCATTCAATATGCATATGGTATATAAGACACACCATACTTAGTAAAAAACTTTGGTCGAAAATTTAACCATTTCTAAGATATAAAGATTTTCTATCTAGCATCATAATTGACTTACTACTGACTTTCCGACATTTACAGAAAATGTTCCAATGTTTTTTCTGAACACCCTGTATAGTCAATGTATATATATATATATATGGATTTTTATAGAAGTCGTAATTCGATCCTGTATTTTATTTACAAATGTAGAAGCACATAGCACAAACGGAAAAATAAATTTTTATGCATCATATATTGCTCCGACGCTATGTACATAATTCGAGATATATGTTTTCGACGAATTAAATATAGCCGGGTTAAGTTTGTTTTGTCAACGTTTTCGAGTTATTCTATTTCATTTGCTTTGTCTATTCTAAAATCAATTTCAAGTTATCAAATGTGTGTTTTAAGATATTCGTGAAACAGCACGAAATTTCAAACTGGGTTTGTATAGCCGTCCTTGCGATTAAGTTTGTACGGACTACAAAAAAGAGGATGACATTCAAAGCACGCAATTCAATTCAAAATAATGCAATTTCCTTCGTATACCATAGGAATTCAATCAATATTTTCACACCACGGATAAACTCGCAAGGCATTTTACGTGAAACGTGATTGTCACAGCAACGAAACAATGGAAACGAACCACTTTGCGTTTGTTTGTACGTAACAAAAGTTTAGAAATAAATTTCGATAAGTAAAAACTATAGAATCAACGAAAGGATTATAAGGTAGTCGAAACACATGGTTTTTGCAAACACTCACAGCTCGCTTTTTTCGAAGATATCTTTATCGAGATAAATATATTATTCGTTTGAAAATATATGAAAGTATCTATTCAAACGAACGAATGTTTTCGAAATGAAATTACGACGTACGGAATGCATGACAATGAATTGTTTGCTATAAGAAAAAAAGCCACTTACCTCCAGTGAGCACCACTTTATACACGCGTTTTTGTTCCATATTTTGATGAATATTTTTAGAGCTTTTTTTTCGCTGATCAAGTCCACGAGGTGTTTCGAGTCGACGTCGATGGACGGATCTTCGTCTGGCACGTGAATGGTGTCTACGGTCACAACGAATACTATATGAAAACTTCACCGTATATTTCGATATATCTCGAAGTTAAATACGTTGGAGACATGGGAATAAAGTGATGATATCTCGACGCAGAAAGATAGCAAACTGCTACTCGAGGAAGCAGACGTCCGCCTTAAAATGAAGCGATTCACGAGTTTGGTTAATCGGGTTATGCTATTCCCTCTGTTACAGTCATGCGCGACACGGAAACGTACGAATCTACGACCGCTGCTCACGAAACTACCCGAATAACACTACACGTTTGTCGCCTTGCTCGATCAGCCGATCACCAATGAATGTTAACTTAAAATTTCGTATTTCGCAAAAATGCTTCCGTCAAAATTGTTTTTCTTCTTTCCTAGTCAATATAAGGGGAAAAAATAGAGGAAGATTTTTGAAATTTTAATACCGAATAATTTACGTGATCGAATCGTATTCGTTGACTACATTTAAGTACGTCAGTTACGCTTATAGAAGATGCAATTTTTAACACCTTCAAAGAACGTAATACATTCCCGGACAAAATTATAGCATATGTGTGTTATCTTCTGAGAGGGCAACAAAATAGGCTACTATACGTGTTGCCTCAAACTCGATGTTAACATTTGGCAAAATTGCTCACGTACCAGGTATCTTTGCAAACGTTCAAAGTGTTCGCTGTGTTCTTCAGAAGTGTAAGTTTATTTAATTATTGAAAACGAAGCAAGTACCTGCGTTAATAAAACGACATAAAGGACAGCGATTAACATTCACAAAAGAACGTATTCACTGGAAGGCGTAAAGGAGAAGTATTTTATTTACCGATGAAAAAATATCTTTTATGGACGATCTAGATGAATCTTCGTTTTATTATCATGACTGACGAAAAGAAAAAATGATGAAAAAGCGTTGACAAATGGGGATGGGGGATTAAATGTTCAAAAACATATAAATTTAATCTTAGAACAAATCAATAAACGTATTCAACGAATTACCAAAGGAAATTTATTTTTCAGTATAGCTATGCTGCCGTTCATCAAGCTAAAGTTATAGAAACATTTTCTACAAGAAAATATGACACGACCTTCGCCATCATGGTTTGCACGCTCCTTTGTTTATATACATATATAATTGAAAATTATTGAAGAAAACTCATACGTCCTGTATGAAAGAATGGAAGTCAATACGATAATATTTTACAATTAAAAGAATCTACTAAAGTAAAATGGGATAATTTATTCCAGAATACCATCCAAAAACTATATAAATTCTTATCATGGTTGGTCAAATTTGTAGAGAACAAAAGCGTTCATACACATTATTAATTTTATATTAATTATGATGTCAATTTTCTTGTTAGGCTAAATATACGTATAGATTTTGTTAATTTGCTATCATTTTGCCCCGCAAATTTATGTGTTTTCTCTACAAATATTGAATGTTGGTAATAACAACTTTATTTAATAACAGATTCCTTTTTTTATTATGTACTATATTTCTACTTTGGTGCTGTGATACATATGAGTCTCTGATACATATGGATATCCGCTACATTTAAAAAAGTCTTAAATTGTCTTCGAGAAATTAAGGATAGCACGCATGTGTTATCATTTTCTCCGGAACTGTATGTAATATCTTTTTAAAGAATTTTGCGCTAAATTTAATTTCGGTAATGTAATAGAAAGAAATGGTAGAAGCAGTTCGTATAGCATCTCTTTATCTTTCCATCGATCGTTACCTGTACAGTGGCTATAAATTACAACGACCCTTTTTTAAGCGTACAATAAAATTTTCCACTTGTTTTCGCAACGAAATTAATTTACAATATCTTCCTTGGCAGTCCGCCATTTAATAAATCAATCACAATGTACGTCTGTAAAATATATTTTATTTTCGCTTCGATGGGTATTGCGTATTTTTGTTAATTCGAATACAACCAAAAGATACAAACATTAATTTATATATCTAACTAGTTTAACTCTAATATTTAGAAATATAGTCTTACGTATTTGATCTCATCGACATTATAATTTTGAATTCTTTCTCTTTTATCTTCTCGCGTCTGTTCATATCATTAATAGAACAATTGAGATATCAAGAAATGTTGTCAGTCTATCGATATTCTATGAGCAGACGTAATAGTACTTAAGTAGTATATATCTTATCGTTGACGTTTTGCGATCATCGTGAACGTGTGTACACGTATTTAAAGGCACGAAAACAAACACGCGTACTATAAGATACTTTCACTGTCATTATTAATAAGATAAAGGCAACAAGTGGAATTAACATCCAGACCGCCAAATGAGATCTTAATTGCTTCGTTAATGTACCAATTTAGATTTCAATGTAGTCTTTGCACAGCTGTCTGAAAACCCTTACTTCGTTTGGTAATTTCGTTTAATATGAAGTCGTAGAGTATGATATTTCAGCTATATGCGATGTTTATAACGATATAATTTTTACAAAGTGTTTTGTTACATTGCTTTTCCAGATACACTTGCGCATTGTCAACCACCTGTTACATATGTAATTACAACATTTACAATTTCAAATTATAGGGAAAAGATTCTTTTTACACAAAATTTTTGATCATAAAATTCGTAAGCATTTTCAGTACATCAGTTATAATATAAAGGGTGTGTGAAGAGAAATAAACAGGATTAAGGGTATCAGCTTGACTGTATTCAATTTCCTATTTACAATCTATCTTTGCTAATACGTTCGCCTATGGCGCGCGTCTCCTTAAATTTAGATAAATAGCACCGAGAATTGAACAATATAAGAAGAGAAACAACTTTGTGTCTACTTAAATATAATTCGTGTGATTTTTCGCATGCCGATACGATCCACTCATATGGAAGGTCAATAAGAATTTTTTTTTACTGTATTGTAATTATTGACGTATCGCATACAAATATGAATGCATTTAGCTTATCTAATTTTAAGGCAAGAGTTACTTTGCGTTTCATACAAATTCACGCGAAATTTATCCTTCTCTTTACCATCATTTGTTCCCCGAGTTCTCTTTCAATAGTCATGCCTACTAATAATAATTAGATGCATTCTGCACTGCGTACTTAAAGTAACTTTTAAGCTATTTTGTACTCCGAAATTGGTACGCAAATACATCGTCTGATATGGAGTTCTGCTTCAGAGAAACTGCGAACGCAGAGAAAGGCAACATCCTATATCGTATTGTTTTTTTGCCGAAAGAGAAGCAATATTTTAGTTTTTTTTTTTTTTTTTTAATTGGAAGTGAAGAATCTTCTGTATAAAGTCATTTCAATTTGCTAAAGAAATTTTCTCGTTTCTTTATCTTAAATGTTCGATGATATTCGATCACTAACATCTCTTCGAAATTGTTAAGATACGTCTTTTCTATGCAGACTTCATAGTCCAAGTATAATTTACTTAACACACAAATGAGAATCAATACAATGAGAATTTTGGTATTAGACTTTGAATTCAACTGCCATTCATAATGTTGAAACTTAGCTTGCAATGTCACTAAAATATTACTAAAAAGTATAAGTTATATCGTTACTGATTTCTGTTAATTTGTTATTCATATCCGCAGGCCAGCTTATATTTATTAAAAAAATAATAATCTGTAATATGATACAGACAATAAATACATATTGTGTAATTAATTATTCTTATCAATAATATCATTGTAAAAAGGTTGTCGTTTGCAATGGAGCACTTTCTGCTATTCAATTTCCCTGAATAGAAGTAGCGAATAAAATTATTTCGATTATGTCGTATAAAAATTAGATTTAGGATTCGTTTCTTCGTCGAACTAAATAAAATTGTGTTATCCGAAAGAATAAACTTATATTGCCTAAAGATTTGTGTATTATTTGTACTGTTGATCTGTATGTGAATGTATAAAATTTGCTTCTAACTGTTGCAGATTACATTAATTCATATAATTTATCTCTTCAAAACAATAATCGTTTATTATAAACAGAAGGAAAATGTTATCTACTAAATAATATGTGACAAACGACAATTATATCAATATATCACGGTACTATTGTGGTATTACATAAATTTATTTTTCGACATATTGAACTGAATAACTATCGTAGCTAAAGTGAGACAACATTTTTTCGATGTCTTTGTTTACATGTCCTTATTCTTCCCTTTTCACTTCAAGATATACGTATATTATATGAATTATTGCTTATATATATATATATATATATGTATATATTTATATATACATACAATGATGTAGTGAATTTTATTGACAGGCGTTTTATAGTGCAAATAAAGAAAAAACAGCATAGTTTTTTAACAAGGTGTGTGTATGCATAGTTCGAGATGAAAATTTATATGCTGTATTATAGGCATATCTGCTGTGAATGTTATATAACAAGTAAATTAATGAGCATATTTACCAGCAACCTTGTATAGCATGCAATACAATTCTTTGTTCGCTATGAGAACCTGCTTTATTAAAAGTTCAAGTAAAAAACGCGAAAAGAATAATTCGATTCAATGAGGAAATAATAATAAAATAAGTTGTATACTATAAAAAATAATTTAGAAACATGATTTGAAAATATGATTCTGCAATTGTTTCCATAAATAAAACTTTGTATAAAAAATTGTACTTACAATTTCTAGATCCACAAATTTCTAGAACTTAGATTTCTTATAATCATAACTGAATAAGATTTGGAAGGAACAAAAAGATTTTAAAAGTATTATATATATCCTTCGTTATATCAAATGTATTAAATGCATTTGATAAAGATAAAACTTTAAAGTGCAAATTCTATTTATCACAACAAGAAAAAGAATTTATATAAACATATGTCCTGAAATGCTTCTTTCCAGAAATAGAATTTGCTTTAGTTCTAGTATATTTCAATCTAATACGTTTTAAACACCTACATATTTTGAAATTCTTTTGACATTAGTATTCATTTCTGAATATATGTTTATAAGAACTTTTCTTCTATTTTTAATATGTATAATGCATAATTTCATCCAATACGTAAAATATTACACGATATACGTAAATTTGAAGAAAGTGATCCATTGATAATATTTGTCATATTAATTGCCCAACACACTATGTACCTTTTTTTTTTTTATAAAAATATCGTAAATAAATTATGGCAATAATGATCAACAATTACAATATTCATGCAATAAGTAACTGGTAACAATGGTCGGAGTGGTAACGCTTTGAATGTGTAGCAAATATCAAAAGAGTTTCTTAAATATTATGCATCATACCAATCAATTCTTTGCACAAATTTTAGGGGTATACCCATGTGAAGCAATTCATCCTGTGACTTGTGCCTTAAGTCTGGATAGTAATGAATTAATGCTTGCCAACATATTTCTGATAATTTAGGAATTGTTAACCAAACAGAATGAACTGCATCTGTCCTTACAACCTGCAATAAGATTTTTCATAAAAATTTAGAAAACTGTATATATTAAAGTAAGAAAATAAGAAAGCTATAACAACCTTATTATTTTCCTTAACGATACCACCAAATGTATACATGCGTCCTTCCGGAGTAAGAGCTGCAGAATGAAAATACACAGGACATGGAAGTATACATTTCCTTAAACATGTCCATTGTAACAGATTTAAATCTAATCTCCAAACATCAGAGAAGACATGATCTCCATTATATCCTCCAGAGATTACTACTGATGTGACACCTGTTTTTTCATTTGTATATTGCACAGATCCATGACAACGTCTAGGTTCTGGTACTGTATTATCGTCATTATCACCATATGTGTTTAATATTATCCATTTATTTGTTTCTACGTCAAAAGCAGGGATTTCCTAAACATAATTTGTATTTAAAAAATTTGAATGCAAGTATTTAAAATTTATTTTGGACAATTGTATTAAAATATACATACCGAAAAACCAAATGCTTCTGTAGCTGTTCCTCCTCCCAAAACATATATAAGTTTCCCGTCAAAAGCTAATTCATGTCTATATCGTCCTGTAGGTTCACTCTGATCTCTTCCAGAACAAATATAAACAGTCTCCCAAATACCAGCCCTAAGATCAAATCTATGAATATCACAAGTATATTCGTATCCTGTAGTACCACCGACGGTATATAAATATGACCCATGACATATTAAAGCTTGTCCATATTGGGGTTCAGGTAGATCTCCTTTTGCAGGAACTATGTACATTCTACCATTATTAACATTACACACATACAGATGATTGCTACAACTATGACCAAATGGTACACCAGTTCCACCATAAACCATCAAGGCATTGCCCCTTAAAATCACTGCATTTGATGCCAACTCATTGGGCATATTATTTTGACCTGGTAAGCGTTTCCATTGTTGTGTAACAAGATTGAACTTCCAGACTTCTTTGAAGAGTGGTTTACTAGAGATCCATGTCTGATCATTTTGCATATCAGGATCAGTATCAGGAATACAGGGATTAAACCCTCCATAAGAATATAAATTCTTATGATCACAGACTATTCTATGTCCACTTCTAGCTTTTGGACGTTCTATACTCTGTGCTTCGTGCTTTATGAACACAAATGGTTTAAATGTATACATGTTTGTCAATTAATTGACAAACTGATATTAATTTCCCAAAAAGTAGTTAAAAGTACGAGTTGATCTCGTCACAGGTTTTCTACAGAATCCAAAAAAAGATGTTTAAAAAGAACCATGTGTAACATTCATACATATCGTTCCCTGTCTATCTAAACGAATTACTTGTCGCGTTGAGGTTTATATGTTAAAATAAATGTCGTGCTACTTTGAATAAACATGTGAGCATTGTTTCGATGTTCATAAGAAATTTTTAACATAGACATTTTGCACGAACTCTGCAATACATCTGGTGTACTTTTCTCACATCGGTGAACATGGCGTAACGCAATAAAATTCTTCACTGGTTTTCTGAACGATCGTTTAGTCAACAGATATCGAATATTCTACTCTAATACAATTTTTATATTTCACTTTTAAACCACCTTTTTTTAACTGTGCACATACAGCTGTAAACTTATGCTTCATTTAAAACAGCAAACTTGTTCTTTTACGCCTATGCAGTAATACAGCTGCGACTGCGCGGCGCTGATCAGCTGACTGATTATATTCAATCGTATTCACTAACAGTTTATTGTGGAAATTAGTCACATTTTATGCAAACAGTGAAATACCACATAAAATTGAACTACATATTTCATAAATCCTATTTAACATACAAATTATTTATTGAAATCTTAGATAAGTAGGTATTAAGTTCCATTGCTGACCTTATATGGCTCTTATAGCACTTCCCACAAAATGTTATAGTTCACGACAATTTTATCATTTTATTTATAATAGAAAAGTTTGCTTTATACTTTACACAAGTTTAATGAATTAAAAAGAAGCGTATCCCACATTTTCCATTTATTTGTAATTTTAAATTTATGTCGCCTACGAACTGCACGAACAACTTTTGTGCCATCTACTTGCTATATTCGTAAACAAGTACGAATTCTATTAGCAATCGGTAAATATTCGCAATTTTTTGATACAAAATGTATGTAAGTGAATAAAATGATTAATTTTATTTATTTAATTTATACGATTTCATTTTTTAGAAAACTTTCCAAACGTCGTTTTGTTTCATTTTCTCCTACATTTTGTCGTATCTGAAAAAAATAAGCTTAGTAATTTATCATTCTTCGATATTATTATTTTTTTGTTATATGTAAAGGAATATATTTAAATACTAACTTTTGCAAGCAAAGGGCCAGTCAACTTATCCGGAACTACAATGTTATCCTCTATTTCTTCTTCATCTGTGGTATTCCAGTTTGAAAATACTGTACCTTGTGTCAAGACTTTAATGCTATTGCGCGAAAGGACTGGAGCAATTAGTGCAGCAAGAGGCACGCTCTCATCAATTAGACCTACATAAAAATCGAGAAATAAATTATAGATGTCACAATATTCTACGATATTAATTTAAACCGGATAAGACCTTGATTATTAATTCTCTTGGTCTTGAGAGAGGCACACATCTGTCCTACTAAGATTCTCTGAGTGTTCGTCATTCTTCGCAATATTACATGATTTGCGTCTAAATGGCCAAGATCCTGGGCACTCTTCCAAGACTGCAACCACATGGAATAGGAAAAATATTTGTTATCAGATCTCTTCCTTTTGAATATTTCAGAGTTCGAAATGCCGTTGCAATCATTTTTTCTCTCTTTGCCTTTTTTCTCTACGGAGACCTTACTTTGGAATTCGAAGTACGTTTGGCGAGAACATTTCCTGAAACTCTCGGTTGGTCGGCCGCTTTTATCTTCGATGTTTTCCTCAGGCTGTTTCCACACTTTGTCTCCGAGAGTTGCATAATATTATCTTCTTTCGACTTGTTATGTGCGAACGCATCTTTGCTGCAATCTTTACACTTATTCCAGTTAGGATAATTTTTCAGGTTTGTTATGTTCGCACCTCTTTTCTTTCCAATTTTTCCTCTATTTGGATTCGAAGATGTCGTACCGGTATTTCTACTTGGTTCGCATTTCTTTTTTGTATTATCGAGAAAAATGTTATTTCGTATCTCGGTAATCAGAGCATCCAGAGATGGAAGCGACGGCATTTCTAGAGTCAACGCGATTATCTCCTTTTCTAGAATTCCTTCGAATCGAAGATCTATCTCATTCGCCATTGTTGCTACTGAAACTACGAAACTTTCTGGGGACGAGACCAACGATTGACCCAACAGATATTGTATAAAATTTTGTATTTCTGGACGTGATAACATCTTATTTATCTCTCCCATATCTCTCGCAGTATCGATTATTTTCATTGATTTTTCAGGATTCACACGTTCAAGAACCCCAAACACCGTCTGCACCAACGCTTGCAGCTGATAATTCACAAGAATCGGTACGATTTGATATTCTTTGTTTCTAAGTTCGATGCATTTAACAGGTGCGTTCAGATAAATACATTTTCTATATTTTTTAGTTGTCATCTCTGGATTTAATGTGGCTGAGACGAGAGAATTCGCTGATTGTCGACTGCCAAACATGCTGTGAAAAGGAGATTTGGTGCTAGAAGTTTTCGAAGATGCTTCTTTCATCGCTCTGATACTAGATTTTATAGCAATAAGATCTTTAGGCATGGCATCGTGATTCTTTTTCCGTCTCGGCTTTAACATAGTAATTTCACGATTGATTTTAAACGATGATCCAATCGGAGATCTTCTCGAGGGACTGTACGATTTCGCAATCCAATTTCTAGTCGATAAATTCGTGGTTGTTCTACTGGAAAGATCGTCATCGTCATCGAGACGAAAAGACAAACTATTCTCATCCAATTTGTTCAATTCTGTATTAGGTCCAGCGTGTCTTCTCCTGACTATACCTTCGGCAAGAGCTTGTTTAATCCGCAGCTCATGCGAGGCTCCAAGTAAAGAGTAGACGTGAGGTGAAATCGCGGGCATCTTATCAATGCCCTGTAACATTATTCTCTGCGTGTGTTTAGCATTGGACGATAAAGCTCTCTCAAAATCAGCGTCGTTCTTCATATATTGTTTATATTTCTCCTCGAACTCGTAAATCGCCTGATCATCTAAAATCTTCTTTCGTGGATCTTCGTGCAGCTTCGTGTCTGATGAGATTACTTGAGTATCCACCACGTAACAGGGTATGACGTTGTTCCATGCGCCAGAAAAGTGTTTGTTCTTAGCTTCAAAGATTCAGAAAT
The DNA here is from genome assembly GCF_910591885.1 of Bombus terrestris. NCBI lineage: Eukaryota > Metazoa > Arthropoda > Insecta > Hymenoptera > Apidae > Bombus > Bombus terrestris. Next base: position 2,947,833 of record NC_063271.1, on the reverse strand, counting down.
AGACAAGTAAGTAAGATTCATAAATACTTGTTCTTAGCTTTAAGGATACAAATTCACAGAATTATACCTTTTTCCATTAAAGGTGTAACAGGTCTGATGGTGGTGTCGTCGTTGCCTTTCCACTTAGTACTGTGAGCGGAAAGTAGATGGAGACAAAGAATTTTATCAGGATCTACCTCGCCTCTGGTGAATACTATCGAACGGACGAACTCGTAGGAATCTTTCGATGCCTGCTCCTGTTCTATCGTCTGGCCACCTTTTTTTATGGCGCCCGTGCAATGGTAGCAAAAGCCGGGATTATGAGTTTCGTACATGCGCACATTAATAGCCTGCGCGTCAATTACTGTGCTCGCAATTAGATCGGAAGATCAAATGATGAACCGCGTATCCGCTGATCGTACTTGTCGCGTAATTGTCAGAATACACGTTGCTGATCTTTAATCTAGAGAAATCTAATCTCTAGTCGAATAGTAAAACGTTGCAATCGAAATCCTGCAATTAACGTTATTTCAAGCACTGTATAGACTCACGAAAGTATTCGAACACTTGCATGTTCAGAAATATATTCTGAACATGTGATTTACATGATGACAATTACCATGATGAAATCTGAAACGAATACTTTCGTCAGCTTTAGAGACAGTGTAACGTAAAATCATCTATTAGAAACGAAAATAAAACCGTGCGCATCCTTGGTTAGCGTTTTTATACGCATTTTTCGAGAGATCTTACGTTTGATCCAAAGGAGGGCTGCCGTGTTTCCAGGTTCTTGTGACGCGATCGAAACCGATGCCTCGCAGTTTCTATCATTCTCAAATCCGACTTCTCCACCTTCTCAAGTTTCGCAACTTCTTGCGCCAACCTTTGACGGCTAATCTCGTTCTGCTTAGCAAGCTTGTTTTGCAGCGTTGCATTGGATTTCATGGTCGTCGCGCTTATGATTTTCGTGGTAGTCGAGAAATTTTGTACGTCGGATAAATTGGTGGTAGGGATGCAAGAGAAAAGTCAAGGATGAAACGGTCCTGCTTTCCTTCCGCTTTGCTCGATTGTGCAGAAACGTGAATGTAAACGCGCTTCACTTCATATTGGATAATTCTTCTATTTAGTCGTTCATGAGATTTCCCCTGACTTTCGACCAATTAGGCTTGCAATTCTAATAATAAGATTAATCGAGATAACGATACTTTTTATTTTTATACTTGGTCTTGGGAATTACTTCTTAAGCACCAGAGACACAGAAATCATCGTTACTATGCGTGATCTTTGCTTCAGATTGAATTCATTGCACGCTAGCGTATAATTTATACATTTAAAGAGACGATAATATACCGGGGGTCTAAATATTTAGTTAATTGCGAATCAGCCTATTACGTAACGCATTAGAACGGTTGGCACGACTAAACTTACACAGAAATGAGCTTCCTTATAGGCTTTTGTTATTTATAGGCTAAAGAATTTATTTACCACGAACAAGAATATATAGCAATGGCGACTGTGCACCGTTCGAGCTACTACGATCGCAACAAGCGTAAATACGCTTTAATCGTGCCAATTGTAATCGATTGCTTTTCTTTGATTTCTCTCGTCAATGACAATCGTGCACATCGCCGAGTATTCCGATCTTTAATATCATCGAGCATCCAAGTACGTCACAATAGCAATGGCATCCGTGTATTCGAAAATTATTCTTTAGTCCTACGTCCTATAACAGACGTACGTCAATTCCTACAGATCGTCGAATTCGATTTGTCCTCGAGCGTGTTGATCGATCGCTTCATAAATACTACAGGGTACGAGTTTCGTAATCGATATGCGCATTATCGATTGTTACATCGGCCTTCAAGAATTACTGACTTTCGAAAATTTCATTGCTCGTATCTTCGAAGATACGATAAACTAATTAAGAGAAAATATGTCGACTGGAATTTGGGATTTCATTAAACAAAAATTATCTTTCATATGCGCAAGCTGTATCAAAACTCGTATAATCCAATATCTACGGATGTCAAATATACAATTACGTACAAAACATTTAAATCGAAGTACATACCGAGCTCTTTTGCACAATTAAATTATTAGTATTAATGAAATTCTATGTCATATGCTACAAGTTATTAGTATTTCAGTAGTATTTTTCTAGTATGAGAATAACAAGTTCGATAATAATGTACAAAATGTAATGTAAAAAAGTTCTATAACCTATTATTAATTGGTATATTGATTATAATATCTAAAACATATAGCAAATATTCATTTAGGCTATATCTCTTCAATTATATTCATAACAATATCAATTTCCATAATCATTTGATTTTAATTCAGTAATCCGTTATTTCATTTCAATGTACTAATCGATAATAAGAATCTCAATTCTTTTACGTTTCTATCGATTAGAAAACTTCGATATATGAATAATATAGAAAAGGAATTTGAAAATGCAAAACAACGACATCGTCGATTGGCTGATAAAAAATGTCCTGTAATTGGTGGAGTGCCTCTAATATGGTAGCTTTGATTGGTCTAACGGTTGGTTAGATTGGTTGAGATTGATCGCGCGCGCATCGGTTACATCAGTGTTCGATCGTGGAGCGTGCGCGCGGGTTACTGGTTTTGAAATGCGTTTTGTTTACGCGGATTTGTTCAGTAGGGTAGAAGCGAAGACACGACGAGAGTGACGAGAAGGCACGACGGTTAGGAAGGCCGGCAGTGTGACGGGCCGCGTGGTAGGAGGTTGCTGCGATTCAATTTCAGTCGAAGCGCGCCAGGCAGACCGAGCGCCAGCAAGAACCGGCTGCTCTCTTTTCCGCACCTCGTGCTTTGCTTTTCGAATACCATCGAATCTCCTGGTGCACGCGCGCACCATACTGTGTCTCTCTTCGTCTCGTTCCACCACGGTGTATATACGTATGTGAGCCTAGGATGCATGTGTGTACGTAGTCAGTATGAGAGATGTTGGGTAGTAAACGTAAAGGTGTGTGTGCACGCGACTGAAAGCGGCCCTCCAGCATCCGAGCAAGTGTTTACGTCGTGCGTGTAATCCACTACGGACAACCGTTGGTCTAAAACCAGTATAACCCTTGTGCGTTTTTGAACGCGTTCGAAAAAACCGATACGTCAACGACCCATTTTCATTTGGAAGAGTGACGAGACTCCCGGGAGTGATCTTTGGCTTCGATCGAATCATATCGAATCGAGTTGAATCGAATTGAACGTCGCAGTTGATCAAATCGAATCCGCGAAGTCCGTTAACAACAACTGTTCGAACAGAACGAGCGTTCGTGTTGACGATTTCACATGGACGACGCGTGTGCAAAATATCTTTGAAAATAAACAGGTAAACGGTGGATTGACTCGTTAGTGTTTATGACTCGCGAAGGATGCGTTTGTTGACGCTGGGAGGAGACACGGTAAACGAAATTTTTAGTCCAGGGACATGGACGATCGAAAGATTCCTACGTATTGTACGCGCAATTCTCGATCGTATACTATAGTAAAGAGTTTTGATGACTCGCAGATAGACTTTCGTCGAGTTTTGATCGTGTAATCTGTGCGGCCACGTGACACACGAGATGCGACCGTTTGCCTCCATGAGAACACGGGGATAAGGAAGGAGGATACACGTTTCTCAGGATGGAATTCGGAGGCTACAAAGGTACCGGTCCCCGTGTTAGGGTGCGACGACGCGCGGAATTAGGTAGACGGCTCACCAGGAGGCTATCTCTGGTCGCGAAAATGCCAGCTGCCATTCTTAGCAAAGCGAATCCACCTGAACCAAGGCCAGTCGAGATCACGGCGATTGCGCCTGACAAGACACACCTCACCGTGAGTAAATTCTATTTTAATCTATTTATTTATTTACCGTTAAAAATGAGAGCTCTCGCTAGCGTGCAAAAAGTTGCAGCTGAGTTTATTAAAAGTCAAATCGATCGACTCTACTTTTCGCAAATTCCTCGTGTTTATTGGTTATATGATTAATTTTCAATTCTCAAAAAATAAACGATTTATTTTTATAAGTTTCTCTATCGTAAGAAGATGGTACAAACAAAAGCAATAAATTTTATAATGGAACTTTTCAGAATAGTGTTTGCAACATCGTCGTCTTTTTGATATTTTCAATTTATGAAGTTGATCAATATGGATTCCGGACAACTCGATTAATCATAGTTTAACCGTTATAAGAGAAGAAAGCATAAAATAGATTTCGCCCATAGGTGGCACGAGGAACGAAAAGGCAGATTTTTTTCTCTTATTCGAAATAAAACGATCCCGTCGTTTTAGCTCCGTGATTACGAATTCGAAGTTGAATACGTTGGTCGTTGGTATTTGGTTTGCGAGTCACACGCGTCGATCCATTCGGTGCGATATTTTAGCGAAGAGTTCGTGAACGATCGGATCGATTCGACTGTATCGCGTTGAGACCCGATTGTTTCGAACTGTGTCGCGTATCTCCGCCGTAACATCGTGGAAAAGCTCGAACCTATATTCGAGCAACGCGGATTCCGTGGTAGAAATCGAAACTCTCTGTGTAGCTTAGGGTTTGAACGATTAATGTACCAACACGTACACCATGCACCAACTACAAGGTGGCGTACATTCTATACAGGAGTAAAAGGCGTTACCTTCGGTATTTAAGCGGTCTATAGAAACGTTGCACGTCATTCTCTCGCGTGTTCGTACACGTTTGCTCTTGCCTCTTTCTCTTTGTGTGTAAATTGTACATACTATTTCGATAACTTTCGTTGCTACGATATACAGTCGGCGAGTAACGTTTATTATAGAACTTAATATATACGATATACAGGACACGCTTAATTATTTCCGGAAGAATTAACGAATGTTTGGATTTTGGTCCGATCGTGTATTTACAACATTCCGATTAACAGAGCCTACAGGCTATAGGAAATAAGATACGACGGTGTAGCGATAAATGGCTGGAATTTTGTTTCGTTAATTGGACATTGTTATCCTCTTTACTTCTTGGAACCGACTTTGTGGAGTAAGTTTTTGGTTCTTTTGTACGATTAAAGTAACGTTATTAGTGAATTTTGCTCTAGCATTATCTATCTAACGTAAATAAATGCGTTATTACGTATTTGTACCTCGTTTACGCTCGATGGTCGGTTAACGATGAATTGCTATATATATGAAGCAGCAACCTTTGATTCACAACCGCTTTTCCCTCCATTCTTCGACGGTCTAGCTCGTAACAAAGATCGGAATCTTTACATGCTTCTTCGAATAATCATTGTTTCCTCTTTTCTATTTTGTATCACGGTTCTCTATCGTATAGGATGAGAAATATTCTCAGCTTCCGAGTAATCTTTAATATATGTATAGTATATGGTTGTTTGCACGTGCGTACGTCGAGCTCGCGAAAAGAAAAGTGAAGGCGTCGTTATATACGTATGCACGATGGCGTTCCTTGAACTCCGCCGACTTCTACACGTAATCGTCGTAAGAAAGAAAGTGCGCAACGTGATCGATAGCAGCACTTTCTACCGGTGAACAAAATGCACTTTGTCCCCGTTCGAACTTTTACGAGCGGTTCACGTTCGCGATGTATCGATCTCGCGATCGATCGCGATATCGGAAGTTGTGTTCGACAGAACGCGTAGGTGGAAACAAATAGGTACGAACCGAGTATCAGTGGTTTCATCTTTTAACGCGTTACACGTACGACACGTAACGTGTCAAAGGCGTGACATTTTCTCGATCACGGAAAATGCGCGTATAAGGTTATCAAATCGAACTCGGACGAATTTCACTATGTTTTATCAAAATTTTCCCTAGGAAATTTCTTTTCGTTTAATACATTTGCTTTACGATGTTCATTTTGGATATTCTAGCCGTTAATGTATTCGCCTTTTTCTTCTACAATTTTTTCTAAATATTTCCCGTTTTGAGATATATTTTTTAAACTTTACAGCGCGCAACTTGAACTCTATTTTTTTTGCTTTCCTACCAATCCTCTCGTAGCTGTAACAAATAATTTTTAGAAACTTTCGCGACACACTTTAGTGATAATTTGCATTTCGGAATAAAATACGATGAAAGATCTACATGTCCTCGTACTTTTGAACGCGGGTGTATCTATATCGTGTATATCTATGTTGCTGACGACATAATGCAGTTCCAACTACCGATTGCTAGAACTAGATACCGATCGTTTAGACCGGAATGATAATTTTTCAATTTTTACCTGGACATACGTCTAGCTGATTGCACAAAGTAGTCGCACGTGCACGCGTAACATGTAGCCACGGTTGCATCGTGCGGATAACTGTTATTTCAAACGAGCTTTCGTGCCGTTTACCTATAAACAGAAAACCCTGATTAAATGCTAATACGGCGTAGACAAGTGTTTTCGCCGTTGATCGAACGATCTCGCGTCTTTAGACGCGTTTCCTGGGATTTACGACGTAATCGTCGGATAATTTGTAGTCCTGATCCCTACGGAAGAAATAACTCTTTCCGTTGTCTCGTTAAACCGTCGACATAACGCTCTCCTCTCTACAATCCTCTTTTCATACATTTACAATCTTTTCATTTTCTTTCTTTTCTTTTTTCGTTTCTCTTTTATCGCCGAAAGATTTACACGTCGTTGCGTTCTTCGCCAAACGAACGTTGCAATTAAATCGTCGTTTTACAATACCATAGCAGGCTCGGCTATTCGATTTCAATGGTCATCGCGTTATATAAGAGGGACGCGATTGCGAGTGTTAGAAAATCTTTCGAAAGAAAAACGACTTTCGTCGACTCGTTCGTCGGTGACAAGAAAAACGTATCGAACCACCGATAAATAATTTTAGCCCCTTCGTGATCTTTTCGCTCGTTCATGGCCTCCATCGCGTATCTTGAAATATCGCTACGTTAGACGGCCGTTGTTTGCGCCGTGCTAGCTGATTACTTTGGGAAATTGTATGGTAATTTATTATATAAATCGAACGAGACCGGGTATAATCGGTCTGGAAACGAGACTGATTGAATCAGCGCCATTTCCCATTATACAGATGTAGATTTTATGCATCGCTTTCTCCGTGCAACTTCGTGCGATTACCTTGTCGAATCAGAAATAATTAACGGCCAAACATCCGGGGATTAGATGACTTTCCACGTTAGTCAGGGTAGAAACTCGTGTCCGTTATTTTATTACACGTGAGAATGATTTTTGTTGGATCGTAAACTCTAAGAGCTTTCGGAGCGCGATTCTAGTACAAATAGAAGGACCTTTAACAACGTCTTAATAGAAATTTTACGATTCTGTCACATTTTTCTTAAATTCTTTTTAACAGTAGCGATTAACGATTCTATGGAATTTGATGCAAAGAAAACGAGGATAGTCGAGAAGATTTTTGGAAAAATCGTCGTAAGACGGGACGATGAATCGAATAAATCGCTTTGTAAGATTTCGCTGCGTTCGAACCGTAATATCTCTTAGAAAGTTTCTTTCTTTTTACGTTTATATAGAAAAAAAAAGCAAAGGAAAGTTTCATAACAATTTAACTACGTGACTAGAAAATGCACCAATATATTTACTCGGCCAGCGAATGAAACGCTATTAAAGCAAGACCTTGAATTCTCCGCCTTAACAACTTCTTTCAAACATTGTCGACTATAATCCCGCTCCAATTATACTTCGTAAGATGAACCGGTCTATAAACGAAAGTAAAGTACTTCGTACATACGATCGAGCTTCGAACGAGTCACTTTCTTCGACCAATTACAGTTACTACGCCATAAAATGTCTCATGACACCGAATTTATGGCCAATGGTATGTACACCGGTCACCGGTGGCATCACGAACCTCGTTTAGCTCGATCGACACGTGAGCACCCGTTTAAAGGTCACTGACACTTGGTGTAGCGCGAAATTCACTTTCGACTTCGAAGATCGAGGGACCAAGGCGACGATCGATCCCGGCGCTGACGAAACCAACGCGGTTCTTCTAATGAAACGGAGAAAGTGGCGCTCGAATTGGCCGCATATCCTCGCGTTTAACATAGAACGCGTTGAAAATAGCCAGCGCGCGATCGTTCGTGGTCGATTCCTGTTAATTACGCGCCTTCTCGTTTATCAAGTCCCGCGTTCTAACAGCCACGAATAGGAAATAGATGAAAGTACTTTTGCTTTATCTCGTCGGTATATCGCTTTGATTGCCCTTGTCCATAACATTTTTACCATGGATAGTATCAATCATGGTGACTAATCCAACGTTGCTTGCGTTCGATCGGATCGTAATTTCTATCGCGAGAAAATGTTAATTTTGTTTCGCGTAGAATAGAACTCAATTTGCTGGAATTTATCAGTGGAGAAACGATTGATATAATAGGGATTCGTTAATTCTCTTCGCCAAGATTTCTCGGATAAGCGGATTTAATTAGTAGGCGTTCGTTCGATCGAGCATTACGTAATTAAAATTTCGTGGCGATAAACCAAGTTTTACCGTATTGTAGACTCGATGGCGAGAGTAGTGGATCGCATTTTCTTTTCTAAGCGAAACTAGTTGGGAAATTCGGTTCGGCCGAAAGACTTTAGTGCTTGAGTAACTTCCGCACCGCGTGTAACTTGCACGAAGTAAAAGTCGAAGAAAACGACATTTACATTATCGTGGTTCCGCGAATTCGAGGATTTTCCGAATAAGAGGCTGGTTTAACCCGTAACCACAGGCGTGGAAGTGTCGTTACGTTTAGCACGGATGCGTGGCCACAAATATGTATCATCGTGTCAATGTATCAGCTGGCGTTCCACGAATATTTCTCACGACCTAAAAAATTCCAATTCTAAACATTGACATACCGCTTTACGCGTGATCCAATTGACCCGTAAATGACGAATCTACCGAATGAACCAAAGTATTCTCGAATTAGATTCCAATCGCTATAAATCTCGTTTGATCAACCATTTATCCCGTCGTTGAATCGATTCCATTTAGCCGCTCTCGATTCCATCCTCGTCCAACACCTATCAATTATTATCGCGGTGAATGCACAACAGATTTCCTTTGCCGTGCACGCACGTCTTGTTCTCATTGTAGGCTATAGTATGAGTCAACGTCAGTCAGAGACAAAGAACACCGGCGCTGAGTATCGTTTTGCTACGGTAGAAACGTCTGTTGTTTCTGGCGTTGAATGCAATTTCCGGTATTCCCATTGAACCTGGTCTATTTTCATAGACTGCTCTGGTTTAATCTGTGCAGAGAACATATTTTCTTTTATTTATTTGGATGAATTTTACGATCAATTCTCGTCGACAATTGTAAGTAAATTTTTCTGACGTGCTACTATGTCGTGTTTAATAAATGTAAATCGTGTGTTTGGTTCTAGTTGAATCTAGCGAGAACGCGATATTAACGCGAATAACGCAACGAGGATTTAGGTGAAAATACACGGTGCGGCAAATAAGTAGGCGACCGAGACAAATAAAATCGATTAGCGCGTAGATATGCGATAGGTTTAACTAAACTCTGGAAAGATATTTAAATTAGGCCACGCTCTTTCCTATTTCCGTTTTACCTGCTGCGTTTTACTTTCTCTGATATACGCTTGTCATGCGGTTTGATTTGCGTATGTAACCGAGAATTCCGAAAGTTGCACATCTGCAGCTGATTGTTGCGAACGTCGGAGGCTAGCGATCGCAGTGTCGTAATTAAGCGGACTCGAGTGGATTCATTCGTGAGATTGCGAATTTTAGATCTCATTCTGCTCTGATTGTCAGAGTCACGCAGCCGTACACTCGCTAATAATGTGACAGTCGGAACGCAGCCACGATAAACAGTCCAGTATTTTATCACGCTTGACCGCGACAAAGAACAGAGAACGCTCGTATCTGCTTGAAAAAATAATTTCAGAACGATGATCTGTCGTTAAGATTAAGAAAGCGAACGACGTCTGTCCATGCGCTTTTTAATATTCTTTGCCTCTTTGCGATTCAAGTTACATCGAACGTCTCATTATGACTAATTTATATCCGATAAGTTCGATTCAAAGGCTATTCGTAATTGAATAAATAAAACATCGACGCGAAAGAATCAATTTTACGTATTAAGAGCGAGAGAAATGAAATACGACCGCAGACGGATAATTCTGGTCGATCGTATCGCGTCTGGCAAATTCGGATATTTCTAAAACTAGACCCAACACCGTTTATCTAGTCGTCGTTTCACTCTAGAGTTTCTATCTGTGTTTTCCAGACTAAAACGCCTCACAGGTATCGGAAAGCTGAAAAAGTACCAAAGTTACACAAATTGGGATAAACAGCGTCGATAAGAGCGTCGTTAAGGATTAGTGGAACCTACCGAAATTCTTGAACGCGACAGCAACTCTAAGAAAAACGCTGTAAAAATTCTCGCTTGTATTTCCAAGGATTTGCAGCGAAACGTTTACGAGAGTCAATAAAGCCGGTACCTTTTAACGTTTAATAGCTTTTAGGGTTCCATTCTCGCGTCTATTCTCTCGCATAGCGATATATCTTTGCACTTTAAGATGTTTTCCCATCTATCGTTCCGAAACCTATTTCGTTTCCGACACGATAATAATCTTTGGCCGTTGTTCGATATTTTAAGCCGTGGTCGAGTTAGAATCGCATAGAATAATTACGTAGACGGATTAACGAAGGAAAGTTCGAGCTGCTTTCCGCCTTGGTCGAGTAAAAAGTCAGCGGAGCCAGTGACTTGCGTCGTTGATAAGTTGGTATGCGTAACGCGCGAGACAGATAAAATAGCAGCGCGTTAAAGCGCGATGCTCACGTGCAGTCGCCGAGGAGAAAAGTAGGTTGCATGTGACGAGCAGCCGGGCCGATTCGAGAGAACACTCGTCTGAATGAACTGAAAACCGCTGGATGCCGCGTCTACGGAATTTTCAGGAAGTGATTCACGTTTCCGAAGCCCGCGGAGAGCTTTCACTGGTGGCCACTTACGTCACCTTCGAGCGAAATGACGAGCACGTTACCGATCGAAATTATTGCCAACGCGACCGCGCTAAATGCGTTCCATCGAATAATCACGAGTCGACGAATTCCATCGCGTTGTACAATTGCTTTTTCGAAGTATCGACCAGATATTAGCTTGGTTTCTTAATTACAGATCGGTAGCCTCTGAGATCATTCGCTAGCTCCACGTACTTATTACGTTAGCGTGCTGTACAGAAATTGACGTAATACGAATATCAGTATCGAATCGAAGTCTAATTATTATCATTCGTCAGGCGATACACGTATACTTGTTTAGCTAAATCGTTCGCTATGGAAGATATTCGAACGTTGCAGTTTTCAACATTCCCCGCTGAATCGCGTTAATGAAATAGAAATTTATTCGTCTGAAAGACGACTAGTCTGTAATTAAGGGTCAAAGTTCCTACACGGTGAGTGGAAAAACTCCTATGAACACGTTTTTCAGCGTATGACCGGCAACAAGAATAGTATGCTTTTGCCATTTGCATGTGGATAAAGCATGCATTGGAGCGTTGTTGTGAAACTGGCCATCGACGTATGCAGGCAACTTGAAAGCTACGAACCAAAACATAGAACGTTGCCTAGTTTTTGTTATAAATAATCATTCGCGTATAAATGTTTAGCATCCTCGCAAATTATCCTTAATGCGGCTGCTTGTGCAACGCGAATATTATTCAATTTAAACTAGTTTTTTCTCGGCGTGACTCTCGTTCCATTTAAATGACACATTGCGCGTTTCTTTATTTACCCGAGGCGGACTTGGCTACAAAGTATTTGCGCAACCGTGTAATTTTGGCTGCATAATCTCTCTACAAATTATCATCATGGGTAAATTAACTTGACTATACGACAGCAGCGCTTAGACAATGGACGAAATGATAAGATTATTTCAAAGTTACCCATCTGTGTAAAGAAAGTCGATTCATCGTGAGACACGAGACTCGAACGTAACAAGATGCATATAAAAACAAGGAAGAAGTCGAATAATTTCGAGCGGCGATGTATCAAGTACTTGTCGTTTCGTCATTTGATCGCGTCATCTTAAGAGCAAAATTCAAAGCGCTACTATTTCGAAAGGGAAATTGAGTTACGCGTAATTCGATAAAGGAAGTTCTTCGTGGAAACGGATACTCCTATTCAGTAGAAGTTGTAAACGGCGAATGAATGACGTCAACGTGACCGATATAGTTAAAACGACTTACAGTACCTTGCGGTTATGGTGTTGCGTAATCCTCGACTAAGGTGGATTAACTGGCGTAAGGTTTCGTCGGATTTCTCGAATTCCTTTGACATCCGATGTCTTCGAAGACAAAATAATCTACGATCAAAGTAGTCGCGATTAGCGTGTTAATCGTCCATCGAGAAACAGTAGCCGTGTACTTATCCGGCCGTGCAGAATACGCGATAAGCAAGAAAATATAAACTCGACGTAATTCCTGGGAATATGAACGAAGGAATGTTTCAAAACAAAATTACGTAATCGGAATTGGCCTATTCTATCTTCTCCTTCGCTGTTATATTTTTTTAAGGACACTCGTAGAAAGCGAGATTGAACTTGGAAATGACAAGGGAATTATCGAAGCCTTTGACTATTATTATCTGTTAACATAAATTAGCATAAATAAAGAATTCATATATTCAGCGTTAGCTTGCCCGAGTTCAGACTCGCGATCGGTTAATCATTCGCTTCGTAATTTAAACGATTTTATAAGAAATTAGAAAATACCCTTACGAATATACTTAGGAATAGGCGTGTACGTTACGTAAGAAAGTACACGCGTCACGCCAGTGACCTTGCTCCGTGTGAACTATTTTAATTAGAGTTGAAGCGATTTCAGTGGCGTATTAACACGATCATTTCCATACCGAAGCACGAACGAGCGACAAAACTTGTGCTCAATCGGTGGCTTGATCTAAGTGCTGCATCGTTTCGCAATGTCGTTGCAATCTACGAATTCCTTCCTTTCTGTTATCGGAGTAACGATATTCCCAGGCGTCCAGTAATCGATCGTAGTATCTTTCGACCTCGAAGAATTTGAAATACAAATAAGAATCCTTGGTAGGGAATAGTTTCTCAAAGTTATCGGCTTGACTGAGCTCGTCCTCGTAGCGGATCAGCTGCCTCAGGTCGTCCCTCGTCAAATTCTGCAGGATTCCATCCAGGTACTCGTCGCGAGTCTGCATCGCGTTGATTTCGTTCTGTTTCATTTTCTCATGAAGGTTCAAGGCCGTGCTGTACAATCTGTAATTATGGGCGATCGAGTCGTACTTTTTATTGCAAACACCGTTGCTCGAAATTTGCTCGTTCTTGGGGATTTGGTAGCCAGCCACGTTCAACACGTCTTTCACCAGAGGGCCCTGAAAAATAATAAAAATCATAGCCACACGATGTTATTAATCGCTGCTTATGACACGCGTGACTCAATCGACCTGACCATAAATAATTTATCGCGCGGTTTTCGTGCATCATTGCGGAGGAATTCGAAAGTTCGAAATTAACTGGTGACAAATGCGAAGAAACCACGCTACCAACCACGAGCATTAGGATACACCCTTCGATTACGCTTATTTTGAAAACTATGATATATACCCTATTTTATTTTATTAAAGCTCGTATTGACAATTTTTTCACATATTTCAAAAAGTGTCCGATCACTTATGGACAAAAGCGTACACGTAGTATACGATCGCGTTTGAATATAATTATCCACGAGTCTAATTCTTTATTGTGGGAAAGTTAGCATCGCGATGGTAGACGTTAATTTCCAGTTAGCCGGCGAACATCCATTTAAATCATAAGTACCTTAATAGCGATATCGAGTAGCGAGTCTGTCTGCAGCGACGGTAGAATGTTCACTTCGAGTAACCACGGTCTTAAACCCTCGTCGAGAAGTACGTCGAACCCGTACAATTCGTAACAGGTGTAACTCGAGACCAGACTCTGTAAAATAGTCGCGTTCATGCTCGATTCCACGGATATGAAAGTCTTAACGATGATATCCTTGATCCGGGACCATAGGTCAGCGACGTCCACCCTTTCCTGCTTCAGATACGACCATAAACTCGCGAAGGACCATTTGTGTCCTTTGAACGAATTCACTCCATCGTTTACTACGTACGCTGGATTTTGTTTGTTCACGCTGCTGTTGGTTAGGTGCATGTATTTGTCGCTTAGATTTGCTCCACGAACGTATCTACATATTTACTATCGTTTTAACAGAGTATAGGATAAAGTAGAATTATTTAAGCGAATAGGATACTTGGATCAAACTATAATTTGCTTATGAATCATTTTTGAACGATCCACGTTTCAAAATGATCGATTATTTGTTATAGATCGATGTTGATCGATGTGTTAAAGCTAATGTAATTAAAGCCGAGTATCTCGTAATATGTAAATTTGATTGTTCCAAGTAAAACGGTAAATTAAATTTTAAGACGTCGAAGTTTAATCGACTCGAATAAATCTACTTCTCGCTGTTCGCAACGCTTATGTAAATCACGAAACGAAATCAGGTTCTGATCATTATCGTGAAAATCGATGAAATATCGAGTAAGTTAGGGTCGTCGAATTACCTGACCGAGGCGAAACGAACCAAGCCCTCTTTGTACACATAAATTCTCATCGGGTTAATGCTTGTTAGGAGAACGTAAATTCGCAGATCGAATTTCAAGCCGTTAATGAGTTTCGGTCTGGTGATGTATCGTTGAATGATTACCGAATGCCACTTTGGTATCTCCCACCATTGATTAACAATCTTGATACCCTGGCCACGACCCGCTGACGGCGGTTTAATTATCCACGTGGTACCCATACCGTGTTTGCTCCACATGCTTTCGAATTTCTGTATCTCCTTCGGCAATACGTACGTTCTTGGCATAAAGTTATATTCCTGAGGGCCGAACTTTCGCGACATTCTATTCAAGTGCGTCCATAACAGGTCCTTGTTGCCTACATTTTCAGATCCTGGTATGTTGTTCATCTGATTGTTAACATAAATTTCATTGGAATCGAGTAAATTATATCGGTAATTTTAGTTCCACTTTTCTAATATTAGCTATGTTTCAATTCGTCGTTATAATGTCTGTTAAAGAACTTTGAACATAACGATTCAACTATTTCGCTAGAAGTATGTATTTACAGATTTACTACGAACTATATAGATCTTTCTTTTCCTCTAAAAATCTTCTCACTTAATTCGTACCTTTTGAAAGCTTTTCATACGTTGATACCTCGCCGTGTCTTTACTGGATAAGTTCCAAACACCAGACCAGTCTGTCCCTTTATGTACCACTTGATATCCAGAGCTGATTAAAATTTTGATTAAAATCCTGGGCATGGATGTGGTAAATTTCCATTTAAGAAGTCGAGCAAAGTCTTTCGGCAGTTTTTTGGGTATATGATCGTGACTTTGGAAAAGAACATAGGGCGAGACACGAGGGAAAAGGCTCGCTCTCAACGGCAGTGGCGAAACATTCTCAATAGCCTTATCTCCATCGGCCCGTTTATCGAAAACAACCGGTTGAGCCGCATTTTTCACAACAATGCTCTTGTTCTTCGTTAATTTCGCCGACTGATGTCGTATAACGTCCACAGATTTAGCTTGATTGTTACGTAAGAACGTAGGTCGATGATCGGCCGATTTCGCCTTGGAACGAAGAAAAACTATCTCCGTGAGTTTTTCGTACGTCAACCATTCTTCGTCGGAGTCTGGATTAAGGTTAATCATGCAACCATTGGAGGTACTGGTGGCCGCGCATCGACTCGACGAGCCTTCGAATTTCCGTGGTTTAGGATGGCCAAGGTCAGCCTGCATCGTGTTATCGGTATACTCGTAAATTTTGCGTTCATTATCGTTCAATGCGTATGTCTGTACTGGGAATTTTAATAGAACTCCATAATCGAACGTTCGTTAGATCGGTGCGGGTTGAAGTTGTTCGTGAAACTCGTTTCGGTTCGCACGCTCGATACTCGATAAATTTGTGAAACACACCGACGCGACGAGCCGTGTTATAAAGCCGTGGAGCCCTGATACGGCATAGCGTCGCCAAAAAATCCGATCCGTTCACCTAACGTCGAGGAGACGCGTCTCACGCTCTCCACTCTCTTTCTGCTTCGCGATTAGACGTACGGAACGAAAAAGCGGGGGTGTCCATTAAGTCAGTTTCTGTTGGTCTATTTCCTATCACCGCGTCGCGAACAATGCCGCGATTGATTCGACGGCTTTCCGCATTTGCGTGCCAGCCACGCGTTTATCTTGCTCGGCAGAGCGCTCGGACGTGGTAAACACGCGGCTGCACAAGCAGGGGTTGGTTTATGCGCGTAACGCGCGCCACATGCACTGCAAACACACGTGCTTCTCTCTGGATTATTCGCTGCAGGGCAGCCGTCTCTAATGGCACGCATCTCAAACGAAATGTATCATAATTTCAACGAAATTCAACGTTCCAAGGAAACTTCAAATTTCGTGACGAAATTTCTGAAAGAAAATTACGAGAAGCGAATTTTTAGTTTTAATTTTCTAATGTTAGCTACGGTTCACTGAACAATTAGGATAAATCGCAAAGTTACAAAATAAATCCAAATTTCGTAATAATTCGACTATGTGACTAGAAAGGACACCTGAAAGTTTATTAACTGACCAATGCTTTGAAACTATCCGAGGAAAAGGACTAATCCTACGGAGGAAGAAGAGAAGCAAAAAGACAGAAGAGTTAGGGAGGGTCCTAGATAGATCGGCAAATACGCCTATCGTTCTCCATAGTTCTCCCATCCGGACTCTAATGGCGATGCTGCTCGATGCTAATTTGATTCCCGTGTAGCGCAATCACGGACCTGATTGTCGATGTTACGCGCATCACGCGCATTCCTGCGTGCACGTTAGTTGTGTTTTCCATCTTGCACGATTAATTGTTCGCGGCTGCGATGCGTGGCCGTTGCTTGGCTACTTTCGATCGGTCGGCGAGGAATGCGAGCCTCGTGTGTCTCTAATCTGAGCGCAGTCACACAATACCCGGGACAAACGCGAGCCAGTTGCTAGTGCTCTAGCTAAGGAGTGTAATACTCGCGCGATGCCAGATATAACGCGCATTTACATACTCAGAAGCGGCGCGCGCGATCCACGATCGCGAAAACAGCTCGTCTCGGTCTTCCGGCATCGAGAACGCTCACTTTCCTCGTGACTCTCCGCTTTCGGCTTCCCGGTTCGTGTGTTCGAGCTCTGCGAGTAGAAATATCAGAAAATACTTGATTTAAGGAGATCTAAGCTTGTACGTTTCTGATCTAACCGCGCACCGTTGGATCTTGGGAAACGTATATAATGCATCGATGTTAGATATCGCGTGGATTTACATGGCAGGATGAACGATCTTCCGAGCTATCCTTCCGGCACTCTCTGATCTTTCTCGTTTCATGGTTTCCATAGTTAGTAAAGCGATACTTGGTGTATCGATGCGACGAACTTTCTGTACGGTAAACGATGCGAATTATTAGCCTTTTCTTTAGACGTAGGATCTGTCGGTTTGGCTAAGTGGAATATACAAGTGGCTACAAAAAGTATCGGATATATATCTTCCTATTTTCTTTTTTTTTATTTTAGTTATGATTACAATGTTTCGCGTTAATCTTACTGGCACTACGATGCCACGGCAACTTTTACACGGCTCTTGATGGATGGTCTACTTTTTGCTGAATCACGTTGCACTCTTTATACAGCCTCCGTAGATAAACATATCTTTTCATACTACGCGAGTAAACCGGGTCGTTTATATCCAGGCCTAGTTCTTTCGCTACTCTAGGCTTCTAAAAGATCTGAGAACATTCTTTCTGAGATACTTCCCTGTGTCTCTACCAGTCATCGTGCAACCCTTTCCAATCGTAGTTTCGTCGGACGTTTGAAATTTTTCCAATAACGATACGAGTTTAGAGGAAAAGCAGATTAGAGTATGAACTTTCGCTGGAATCTTCGAGTTGTCGTGAGTTTGTCCTAGTTTGCCAAAGTTAAAAAGCTTCGCGCGCCTATCATCTACGTTTGTCAGTTACTTTTCGCTTATTCGCGATACTTTGATACAAGTTTGCTTAATTTTCAATTATTTATATATCATGTACGCGTCCGTGTTTGTTCAAATCGTTTATGCTACTACGCAAACACTCAGGTTCATATTCGTTTCGTATGCATATGCTGTTACACTTTTAACGCGATTCCGAAATAAGATCCAAAGTAAAAGGGATACACCGCCATTTGTTTTCTTTCGAAACGATCCCAGAGACTCGTACCGTTAGCAGTCGACCAGGTCCACCGTAAATCACGAGCCTCGCGATACGTTTTTTATCGTTCGGCTTGAATTGGGGAACGAATCGGAAACGGTACCCATAGAGGTGTCTCATTGTTCTTCCCAGCACTTTTTTCTCCCCTCTTTCTCCTGGTTTTGTTTCAGCACCGTATTACGGTATATATATATATTCGATTCTGACAGTTTTACGCCCGATATACGCCCCGCGTTGATAAAATGATAAATCACGCAGTGATACACGCGTTCTCCTACACTCTCACGGTTCACGTGACGGATATAATACGTCGTGAATTCTATACAGCGATATTTTCAGTAGAAATCTGTCGTATCAACTCTGCTGTTATTGATCGTAGCGTTTCGTTTTTCGAGAATGCGAATTTAGAAAATTTTCGAAGAATAAATTATTTCCAGATACGTAGTTGCGTCGAATTCGGGTCATGCAATTGTCGTTTTCTTGGATGATCGAGAAAATCCGTAGTCAACGAGATATTAGTCTCGCACATGTACCGATTTTATTGCGAAACCGAACTTTGTGTCAGTAACACGGATACTGTTGTTCAGTTGGATAAAATCGTTTGCAGATTATTTATGTTCCTCGCGTTTCTCGAATCTTTCACAGTTTCATTCGAATCGATCGTTTATTTGTTTTATCACAGGTACGTCTTTAAACCGGGTAAATTAAGCGTAAAGTAAAAAAGAACGTATTTCTGTTACCGATTTCTCGTCAAACATAATTTCCTCGCCACGAGCCAAAGAACGGATTTGGCTGTGAAGGGGCTAACGAAAAATATCTAACGTTTCGAAAATATGTGAAAGTAAAATTGCGTTTATCGTAACTCTGCCACGTTCCTCCATTTTATGCAAATAAAATATATAATCTTGGAGATCTGTTTCACGAAGATTCCCAAGCATCTCGTAAAAGGGAGAAGTAGCACGGCGAGAAAAATGGTGAAAAAGGAGGCCGCGGTTTTCTAAGGGCGCTCGAAGCGGTTAATGAAGAGGCTGCGTTGCGAAACTCGAGTGCGCGAAGGATGGGAACAGAACAACGCGACAGATAAGAATGGAAGAGGCGCGAAAGATGTAGAAGCCTTGGAGGTGTCGTCGAGATCGCGGACGCGCGTTCAAAGCGTTTGCACGACACCATTCGAAGAGCTTCGTGCGAGAAAACGCGGCAATCCGAGACGTCCATATTCCCGATGTATCTCTGGTTGCATTGTTTGGATGACGGGCAAACGTCCTTCGGTCCGTGAGTCCATGCGAGAAGATTCTGCACGCGTGTACTGGCTACGCGTGTCAGTGCGTCGAGTACATTAGGAATTTCGCAACCAGTCGACGATCGGTATACGCGCGTGCTTTCCTGTCAGGAATGGTCCTCTTGCGAATCGTCGTTCCATTCGTTGGATCTTCGCGCGAAAAGACCTAATCTCCGATTTATAATTAAAAACCGATCGGCTTTATTCAAGTAAAACGTACAACAAACAGAATCTCAGGCGGCAAACTGGTTCTTCTATTAGGTTATTTGCGTATAGGTATTCGGATTATTATAAGGCTGAAAATACTATTAGATTAACTTAGATAATGGATGAAATTGAAAGAAAGAAAAAGACGAACGAACGTTATGATTCAGCATGCCTGTTCTTGATCGATACGCAAACTACAAGCCTATTGCCTCGTAACTGGAAAAGTTCCATAAAAGTCGGATTAAACGATGGCTAACTATACTCCTGTTATGACTGCGTATATTTCGCATGCTGTTTATCGGTCCAGAGAGATCCATCGACCGTGAGAGAAACATTATCTTATTGAAAAACGAGATCACCGTAATTAATCACTTCCGGATATTTCTCGTCAATTTCTTTCGATATCCAACTTCTCGTTTAACCGTATCTTCCTCGCTTGTATCAAACACATTCCATTAATCATCGACTATCAAACACGTTACTAAACTTTCCGACCAAGCCAATATAAAAAAGAAAACGCGTCTTAGAAAGTACCAGCTAGTTTATTATTCGCGTATTGTCGATTCTTTTGCCTCTCCTTCTCGTCGAAAGGTTGCGTTCATTAATACAGTGCGATTGTTGTCTACGCCAATTAGACGCTCGACCGCGTCGTCTTCATTGATTCATTTGTCTCACGTCCGATTCGGTTCAACGTACCGCGTGAATCTCTTCGCATCTACATATTTTTCCTACGTTTTCCTCCTTCCCCTTCTCACGAGGATTTAAGTCGCTCCGTTTCGAACACTTCCATAAGCAGAAGGGAATTCCAGCCGTTGTTCGCTATTCTCGTAATTTTGCAGTGCATCCACGGCTACATTCTGTACTCGCGATGCATTAGCGATGTCGCAATGCCGACATACGTATATACCGCAGTCCGCCTCTCTCCCCGAAACAGAGTTGAAATCTCGAAAGCGCAACCGAACGGCCGACGACAGATTCACAGACAGAGTTCTACTTCTTTTTGGAAACTCTGTCCTTCCACGCTTTATTCCAAGTTCTTTATCTTTGCTGAAACTATTCACTGTACCGCGTTCTGCACTCCTGGTGCATTCGTGATTTTGCAACTCGCTTGCATACACGCACGCACGTACGTACTACGAACGGTCGATTCGCGCTGGCACAGAAACAATCGCGACTACGTTCGAACGACGAACACGCTCCAAAGTCTGTCCCACGCTTTCAGAGAAGATAATCCTTCGAAAATCGCCGAGCATTAGAAAAAGAAAAAGGAAAGAAGATGAAGAAAAAGCGTTATTAACGAGTAATCGTGTAATCATTTGGGACGTTGCGCTATCGGTTTCTGTATTATTACCATTATAGACGTCTGATCGTGACGGTCATTAACCGGCGATGGTCATTAACTCGCGATGGTTCTCGCGTTTAGCCTCGTTCACACTTGCGAGGAACTACAAATTTCACGACTAAAGGTCGCAAAGAAACAGTTTCTGTCTCTCGATAAAGCAACGTTACAGCTCGTACATCGAAGTAATTTTCAATTTTACTGGAACGTTCGTCTCCATCTGTCTCGTTTAACAAACGTAGCGTAGTTTGGTCGTTGTTTGCTACGGTCTTGACGAAACTCGTCCGAGAGGCGAGAACAGACGAGAAATTAAACACTCCGCGAGCGTCTAGAAGCTACTTGAAGGAACTCGTTATCGAAAAAGACCGATAGTTTCTCGCAGAATAGATGGCAAAAAGTTTAACTCGAATCGTTTCTTTCTTAGCTTTCGATCCGCGAATTCTTCGAAACGGCCAAACAACACGCTCTTTCCAACTGCGTCAAGGAATCAATGCGATTTCAAAAGGCAAATGAATAGCAGCGTTTCCTGGCAGACACGTCGAAACGAGAACGTCTGGCAGAAAAAAAAGAAAAATACGTACGACGTCGACCTTTTTCTATGGAGAAGCCGCATAGAGCACGCATTCGGAACGATGATTCGATTTTTCCATTGATCGCGAACGTTAACGAAGAAAATAACCGGGCACGTAACGATCGCGTGAATTATTATTATCGAGACGTCGATGCGGTCGATTTATCATCGACATCGTGTTTCGATAGCCGCCCTCGGGCAGGTGAGAGCATAATTTCCAATGCACCGCTCGGAACGGTGCGAGAGCTCGCTCTATTCGTTGACCTCGTTTCCGTCGAACCTTTGCATCGTTGAAATTGTTTAGCAAAGACAAACGAACCATTGCGGATTTATTTAGCCGGACGAAAGCTCATAGATATGCATCGAGGAATCGAGCGTCTCTCGCGTAGGCGAATATTTTGTTAACGCATTTAACGAGGATCGTGATCGTTGAACGATGTTTCGCATACAGTGACCCTTTCTTAATAAAACTGTTTCGACACCGATCCGTTACGAAACCGTTTTCAACTATGAGATTCGGTGTATATTTTTTCTTCTTGAAAATATAGACAAGGAAGGAAAGAACAACACGCGATTATCTCTTTCAAGATATACGGTTCAACTTCATTTATCGATAAATCAACGTATTAGTTAACATCTGATTAGTCGAACTCCTACCGATTGAATCTAATTATTAGAATGTAAATTTCTATTATGTGAACGAAACATAATAGATAGTAACAGGTGGATTCTTCTAATATACGAACTCTGGTCGGATAAACCGTTTGTCCTCGGAACAGTTTGGAAGAACAGAGTCGCGGTATGTTAGTAGCAAGATGCGCGTTGTACAAACGAAGTATTGAATCGTAATATCGAATTTTAAAACCGCTTGTTTGCGAAAAAATAGGAAATGCAAGGTATCGTCCGCAAGCGGAATCGCGTGTAACGTTGCTTGGTATTTGTACAAATGGAATTCGATCGCGTTGATAAATAAGACATCAGCGCGAAAGCATAAATATTCAACAGTCTTTTTTCTAAACAAGCTCGATGGAGGAGGATGAATTCCACCAATCGTGTTTCACTTTGAATTAATCCATTTATGAAAGACTCGCGTAGCTTCGCTTCGTTAGCTCTTTCTCGTTGATTCAACGATTTATTATCGGCGACGTACTATTTACGTGGAATCCGAATGAATACGCGTTACGGTTGTCTTTTATGCTCAACTTCTTCACGATCCTACGATACCGACAATGAAATATCGCGATCGTATTTTATTTTCCATTTTTTGCCGGTTCAATTAAAAATAATTCCACCGCGGCCCGAGAATACTAGAAGGTACGACGATATATTCCTCTGTCTGACTTTCAGGTAATGACTACGCGAAACGACCTAATATGTAAATTCCACGGAACGTGATTCGTATGCGCTTCGCGCGGAACTCGAGGCGTGGCGAACATTTAATAATTTACTTCCCGGTGAACAGATGCATTTATCGTAACGGACACCGATCGTAGATCGTGTTGCATGTTTATCACCTACTGCACGCAGAAAAAAAGAACATCGTAATAGCGATTAGACGGTCTTAAACGGTCCATCGAATTCTTTGTCGCATGAACAAACGAATTATGTCGTTATTTATTCGTTTCGTGCGCGTGATTCCGTTGTATCGCTGTACGCTGAATCGCACAAGTACTCGTGCGATTGATATCTTTTTACGATTAGAAGCTTACAATTAGACATACTGCAAGGTGCATTAAAATTGAGAAAATGTTTGACTTTTGTAATTTATCAATGGTTGGTACCAATCGTTCCATTATTTATTGCGCATGAAAGTATAGTTGCACAATACAAGCGTATAAATAAAGGATACATCACGCAGGCTTTACGAAAGTTTTCGAATGAAATTTTGGGAAGAAAGAGCGTAGCACGGTAGCAGAGGTACACGCCATTGTCGCTATAGCGATGATCCGCGATGGACATCTTTTGCATCGACTTACAATTGAGAAAAGACAACGGATTTGTGAAAGCGATACTCTCTAAAGACGGTAACCTGTATTCGGCACGATGAGGTTATATTCGAATACGAAAATTTCCGCTCGATTTCTCATTCGGTGCAAAATAAGAATACTATGGATTCTAAGAAATGACAAACGTTGTCTGCAGGGAACGAAGAAGGTCAGCCGAAGATATTTTCGGTGTTTGACCGCCGAAAAAGATCGAATAGGTGTTGAAAATAGCCAGGCGCATCGTACCGATGTTAAAGCGAATATTTACACGAAGAAACGATCCAAGGAAAAACTGTATCAGTGTGATGTCGCGTTCGTATGGTGGAACATGTGGTCTATGAATGGTGTCTCGATCGATCGATCGATCGATCGATCGATGGCATCGAAGAACACACAGGAGGCAGTTAGGAACGCGGTCGGCACCGATTTGTCGAAGCAGTTGTCAATCTCTCTCCATGTTGAGAGATACGAGCGCGTCAAAGGCAAGAAACACGTCAAGGCCATCGCCATTGGTATAGTGGAACGAATACCAGTACTGGAGCAACTGGAAGACGGATCGAATACGGTTCAAAGCAGATCCCAACCGCGAGCGCACGTTATCCGCTGCGAGTCTCGAGAAGCTGGCAACTTTTCTTGCGGTTTCGTGGTACACCGGTCGGTGTCTATTTCCGATACGTTACGTAGGTCGCATTTAAAAAGCGCTAACTTTCAAAATGGCGTATCCAGGTGGCATTGGTTCACGAAATCGGTCGAGGTGTACGCGTTGTCACGGGAAAATTGCCAGTCGATCCTCGTGCACTGCTTTAAACGATCACTTTGATCGTTCACCGCGGTTCCGTTAACCCTACGACAAGCGATTACGATGTGATCGACGATTGTTTGATATTCTACTGATAATCGATCGATCCAATCTTGCTTCGATCTTGCTACCGATACCCGCGTTAATATCCATCGATACCAGCTTATGAATTTCCATCTTATACTCGTAACACGCGTGACTCGTTCGGAAGTCACACTGATTCATAAACTGCGAAGCAGAAAAAAGCGATGATGTTACATTCTAGTCTTTCTATTCAACGTGGAACTTGATGTTATTTATGTCGCGTTCTTGCGATAAGCAAACTCGTGGAAATAGGTCATTTGCTTTTCGAAGATCAAACGTTGATCGTTTAAGTTTCTCTACGAAATTGGGAAAACATGGACTTGATCGTCGTTTGGCTCGCGTATCCTATCGGTCGAATCGATTGTTTGTTATCCGTCGTACGCGACGCGTTGATTCCGCAGATGAAGCGGTAGAAATTGCTCGTTCTTCTCGAGTACGTCTCGATATTCTCGGATGACGAGTTCGCAACCGTGGTTGTGAGAGATCGGTAATAGCGTCGGTATTGTTTACGCTTGATCGATCAAAAAATCGGTGAGAATTTTTCCATAATCGCACCGTTCGTGCAGGATCGTCTCTTATCTCGCGTGTGAAATTACACGTGAGAATGAATTTCCCTGGAATTCCATCGCATCTTCGACAAGAGAGATCGCGATTCGAAACAGCCGGAGATTCTCGTTTTTGGATCTGCGTCAGGGTCGAAGAAGAGAGGCATAGAAAAGTGTGTAGGCACGTGTGCAGCTTTCGCGTATCTGTCGATGTCAGGAAGGTATCGCGACGTCAAGGTCTCTCGAGGCAAACTGCAGCCGCATTATGCAGTCGTTGTAGACATTTTTATGCAAATCCATTTAGTAGTGTGTCGTGCCATCCGTTCCACTAATCGAGCGCCGATGCATCGTGTGTTGGTCGCTCGCGCAGAAAATCACGCTGTGTCCGTTTTATCGGCTCGATCTTCTAAATTTACCACGCGTTACGTAATCTATACGTGTTTAGTTTCATGCGTGTCTTCCATAAACCTTTCCTGCATCGTTTCAGACGTACGTCTGTACACCGTGTGATTTGTATCCAACCAGTTGAAACGCGCGTCAATCTTCCGAGAAACCATCGATCGCCCTGAATGTTCTTTCTAATTCTAGCTTAGATCCGTAGAAATAGAGTCGGACTCACAGTCGAGTGTTTCCGCGAAAAATCCGTCGAAACTTTTTGGATAAACCGAGGAAGCACCAGGAAAGTTTGTTGTTTTGTTTTCCTTTGCTTACCTACCAAGGACTTGGAAGGTTTCGTCGGACGTTACGCGGTTACACGAGACGTTTTTATGCAAATGCGACTGGCATTGTGCGTGGAATCATCATCGGTTTGGTCGCTCGTCAATGGAGTCGAGATAAAGCGGCTTTCCTACTCGTCAGACGTTTTAATCGACTCCACCGGTAATTTATGGTTCAAGCTGACGAAGCTGTTCGTGAATCGTATACGTAATACGCATTGACTAGAATCGCCGTAGGAGAAATTAATTTTCAGTCGTGTTTATCGAACACAAATCGATATCCTCTCCGGTCGATTCGTTTCTTTTTCTCTTATCCTTTATTTTACTCTTCGACCATGTGCCTCGAGGAGCCTTCCTCGTCGAAATCATAAATCCAAGCGGAGCAGTAGTTATCTTCGCGCTATTGCGTATAATTAGCGTTGACTTATTAACTCCGCGATTTCCCATTATCCACTGGTATACCAGGCACGTTTCTCCTATTACAAGCTCGCAGATTCGTGTCCGGCTATACATATCTGTTTTCACGTTCGTGGGAAATCGTTCGGTCTAACCGATGACGAACCAACTTCCAGATATTTGCGAGTTTTTCTTTTTCGCGTACGCTGCTCGTGTAATTGGGCTTTCGGAATTGAAATACGCGTAATCTTGCGTAATCGCGTTCGCCGCAGGAATGATAAAATTATCGTCACGTATCGGCACGAATTAATTTCCTCGCGATGAAGATCGAGAATCGAATCTGTGTTCTGATTGGATGGAACGATACGCGTGCGTCCCTGACCAAAGCGATCTTGCATATTAGTTAATATACACACGTATATCGGCTCGTGCGTACAATATATCGACTGTTCGCTAATATGGTTACACCGTGCATACCTTCGATCATATCGATACGCATATTCATCGACGCGACCAAGCTGTCCAACTTTCGACCTTGTCATCGCGAACCAAGAAGGTATACGGCGTTGGAATTCAAAGTTAGATCGTCCACACGCTATTTCATGTCGATAACAACAAACGATAATCGCTCGAGAGTCAAAGAGATTTCACACGCTGGTAAGAAATCGAGGAAATCTCGCGATTCAGCTTGTGGTTCGGTGGTAATAACTTCTTCAGCGTAGTAACACATGCACGGTCGGAAAGAAGTAGAAATTTTATAAACGTAGTATTATTTATACTTTCGTGCGTTTTACGTATTACACGCACGACTCGAAGTTTCACTCAACGCGATATTTCTATTCGATCGAAACGAATAGAAGTCGTTTCGATCTCGCTCTATCATTCGAGACGGCGATAAGGACGGAAAATGAACGGTTGCTTCGCAATTAGAAGGAAATTAATTTTTGAGATCTTGATACAATGCATCTACCCGCAGCTCGTATCTTCCTACAGGTAAATACAGTGCTGATGTGGCTTTTGCTCGTGCCGGAGTGCCAGCCAGATTGTAATAATAACATAATAATAGTGGATCAAGCGTTCGTGTAACCTTTGTTATCGATCTACAAGCGATCGCGGTTCAAGTTGAGTGAGTAATTGCTACGGGCATTTGCTTATCCCCGGTCTACGTATTAAGTCGGCCATAGTACACGGCGTGGCGCGAAGTAATACGATAATATCCGCCAAAGAACTTGGAATGTCGAATAGTATCGATGGAGGAAAGCCGTCAATCGATTATCGGTGCTTACGAAAATAGAGCTGCGGTTATTCGCCTGTGCACAATTCATCGAGATGGACGATAATCCGCGAGAAAACTTTGTATTCGATCGAAACGCCAAAGATTTATATCTGCGACGATCTAATGGAGTGGCTCGTGAAAGAAACTGAACGCGCATTACAAAAAATGAATCAGACGCTAGTGAAATTTCAAAGTGTTTACGCGACGTAAATTGCGCCTTTTGTTCTTTCAATTTTGTAATTTACGCAGCAACTTGGCAATTTATGAATGAAAAGGGAAAAAGAAAGAACTATAGAAACGGAAGCAGAATGGAGATTGCGTTTGATCGCGGTTCAGTCCACGTGAGAAAACAAAAATGGCATCGACGCAGTGGTTCGTGTCGAGCTAGGATTTATCGCCTCGCGTGCGTTGTCACCCCGTTCTACATTATTTCACTCGGTCGTAAAGCCCTCTAGTTCTCGTTCACCCGATAACCTTTCAAGAAATTCCTTCCCTCCGCTCCACGTGACAGCCGTACGCATATTCCGCGCGCGATACGCTCGCGGACTTGCGTCGAATTCGGACAAAATTTCCAGATAAAAGTTCTCTGTTAGGACGCGCGACTCGTTACCAAAGTTCGAGATCGTCGCGAACCATCTTTCGTTCGTGCCACTGCTATCGTTAATAGTCGTAATTGGGAGCCAAATCTTACGTTGTAAAGAATTTTTGAAGCTCAGATAGAATGGATTATCGATGAAAAAATTGAAAGGTAAAAAGAGTCGTGAACCGGCAATTTCTTAGTGGAACTTGGACGCGTTAATAAAGACTTTAATTAAGAAGGAACTTTATCGAATTTGTCGAGAAGCTTCCGTTCGTCTGATTCGCGGTTTATCCGTCCAGATTAACCGACAGAATCGTGCTCGCTAATAAAGTATAATTGGCACGCCGACGTTACGCTATACAAGATTGTCGCATTAATTACGTGATACGGTTTTCGTCGCAAAATTATGCGCAAATGTAAGTACCTGTTCTTATCGATTAGTCGTCGAGCGTACTGGCCTCGCGACGCTATAAGCGTAATAAATGCACCGACGATCGTTCGTCCGGGTCGCGAACTAACTATAGCCAGCGTAATTGCAAATTACTAATTAGATCAGCGAGACCTGTATTACGACGGTGTGACAATAATTTCTAATCCACTTGCAAACCAGTTTTCAGTAATTGCGTCTAAAGATATATCGTTGTAAGATTCTCCAGTAATATTGTCTTATATCTTACAAGGCTTTCCTCTTTTTCCATTTCGAACGATTTATAGAAAGGAGGAGCTTATCGATGCGATTTATGATGCAATTTATTGAACATCTAATAATATCGGACGACAAATGAACTTATGGAAATATGCCATTTGTTCTTGGCGATCGAACGTTAATCGTGTTCTTATGTAACGAGATGATAAGTCGACAAGAAGCGGAGTTGTTCGATTTCGCTTCCGAGAGACTCGATCGATAAAAACGAACTTTTTTCAAAATCGAACAAAATTCAAATCTAAAATCTCGGAAGAATCGCAGTTGAGCGGGGGAGTGTACGTATGTGTATAAAGATAGTTGTAACGAGCGGTGACGTAGGTAACCAGGATGCACATCGGTTAATCGACACGCACTGAGTGATTTCCCCCTTTTGTATCACACCACTCTTAATGAATTCACCTTTTTTTTTTATACTTTCATCGCCGACCGAGTACCACGTTCCATTCTTGGGAACTTGGAACCCCTCACCAATCTGTTTGTTCTTCCTGTAGGCGTTGCCAATCTGCGAGAAAGAATAATCAACGAGGAGAATATCGTGGGTAGAGGATTAAGAAAAAATCCGACAAAACGCGATCGATTTTCACCACTGCTGATCGAGTCCCGATGACTAAAAGATATCCGCGTCCTTGATGAACCACGCTTCGGTACGCGGAAATTCCAAATATTTTCTATTTTCTCACCTTTTCATAGCGAACGTTTGACAAAACGTATTAGCCATCCGTCGTCTATTCTCTCATAAGCGCATTCGTCTTGCGAGACAATATCACCTTAGATACATCTTTAAGGATCTCCTTTCACCGTGGCAAAAAGAGGCGCATAATAGGATGAGTAACGACAGGAGACCAGTCGGTCGTGATCGTTGCGAAAACTTCTAGGCTCAACGTGCCAGCCAAAGATTTATTAAGCTCTATACTATACGCGCGTGCCTCTCGATGGCCACCACCTTTTTTTCCTTGCAATTCGCCCGATGAACGTTATTTCCATGGAATTGCGTTGAACATCTACCACGCCTTGTTTAGCTCGTTTTATGAATTACGACGTCTCTGTGTCGCTATATAAAGCCTCTTGTCTCCTTTATAGCGTGTACTTATTTACGTACGTTGTACGTTTCGTCGTATCCCCCGAAGAATTATAACATCGTGCACGGAATTTCTCACGTGGCGCACGCGACTTTCGTTCGCGCTCGCCTTTCAGCCGTACCGTTATCGAAACGAAGCGGTTAACCGTTTGCAACCTGCTATCTTCTATGGAAATGATACAGTGACAAGACGCGATGGACGATAGAAAATGCACGGAGATAATGGCATCGACTGTAGGTCAATGCGAAGATGCGATCCTCGTTAAAAGTTTAAAGTCCCCTGGGCGGAAGACCCGTTAGCCAAATGGATTCGTACGTTCTCTTCTCTTGGTTTCCTCTTCGCGATATATTCGTTTTGCCGTGTGATACATTCGAGAAAGTAACGAGAATCGACCCAGCCTTAGCTAATTCGTCGTTTGCCAGAAGTTTGACCGATTTCCTGGATACAAGTATCCGGTGCTAGAAACGCATCTACGTCGCCGAAAGTTTAAACGGAATTTCTCTTTTTCGTTTTGCAAAATATGGCAAGGAAGGACCCACGCGTTTTTGATTTTTAACGCCGATGATTTCACTCGTAAGCACGAAGACATTAGGCGAGCGAATGTAACTCGAATTCGATTCCGCAAAGGCGTTGACATCCTTTCGATATCCTCGTAGATCGCGAGCACGTTTTTGGATTCGATCGATGTGGAAAAAGTAGGCGGACGAGGCATCGAGGAAGGCGAGCCGAGCCAAACGCCGATGCTAATTGCAATTTCCTTCGTTTCGGTCGCCATCGCTGGCTCGTCATGCGACAGCGATGGCGTTCCTTAAATTGTAATACAATACCGTGTTATGTATCGCTGATCGCGCCCGAAAACTGCACACTCGATTAACATCGAATTCTACGTGACGTAAATTTCGTCTTTCGCATAAAATGCGCCAGCAACGGCCGTATATGCCGCCTTTCTCTACGTAGAAAGGTCATCAATTAAAATATTAAGAAGCTGTACCAGTTGTTGAGCGGCATTCGCAATCACACGGAGTCACATTCTATGCGAACGAATCAAGGTATACTAGTATTAATTTAAAAATATACGAAATATCCAGGTAATCGCTGAGATATTGAAAGCCGACCTTGCGGTATTAATTACGGCTCGACCGTGGACGACGTTCGTCCTGAGGTCAGACATAGCGGACACTTTCTTCAAAATTGTTGTCGCCATGAGTCAGCTCGACGATTACTCGATTACCGTGGACGAGTGATAACGCTGCAAGTTACAGCTTGTCAATGAAAACGTGATCGAAAAAGGTTATCGTCGGATATGTTTCATGTAAACGTTCGCTGAGACGTTTCTACGTTGACATCTAAATTTAGAGAGAGAGAGAGAACCATTTTAAAGCTGACGAGTTTAAAACGTGGTCGATATCGGCACAAAATTACGATAACTATGCTAATTCGCGGTTGACGTGGTGACGCATCGGGGAACAGCAAACGCTCAACAAGTGGGTGTCTCTACTTTCACCATTATCGTAACGGTATACCCCTGTATTCTAATTCCTCTGCGTGTCACCAGTCTGTTGGCCGCGTGTATCGAGTTCTCTCGCGTATAATATTATATTTTCCTTACGATGTGCGCCTGCACGTTCGTTTTCTATTTAGAAATGTAGCTTGCTCGTAATATCCTTATCGTAGTACGTATCATTACGTGCATATTATCCGCTTTATCACCATGCACGTCGCTTGCAATGTATACGTAGTACATATAAAATTTGTGAAAACGACCGAATCGAACCACGTGGCCCTCGTTGTTCGCAAAATAAAACGCACAATTTTCAAGAACAGTTTCGACGAGTAACTTTTGGAAGAATCGTGAACGGGTAACGGTGAAATAGAATCGAAAGTATACACACGATTATCGTTAATTATAAAACAATCCAGAATCGTGCACACATCTGCATCGTGTATGAATAGTTTCTCTCTTGTGAAACGTTGTTAGGCCATCCGAATGCCAGGTTTATCGTCTAAATACCAGCACATTTTTCCCCCTCGTCGAATACTTCGCGAATGCATCAGATATTCATCGTTGGTAATCACGCGTTCCTCGATGAAACCGAGCCTCTCCGAAGTCAAACGGAAACTCCTTTTTGTAAATTTCTCAATCCCATTGGCCAGCTGTATAATTAACGCGAAATTTTTGATAAAACACGCAACTTATCTCTACGGTAATTTATTTAACCGCGCGTAGCTGTAAATTAATAACGATATAATCGAACCATAGGAATTCGAAGGAAGGATTTTCCAAAAGAATGTTTACAACATCGTCGCTTGTCCTATTTCGTACTTTTAATTTATGGAATTGCGTGTCTGTCAACGTCGACCGTGTGATTAATCGTACACGATGTTTATTTTCTCGATCGTGTGAGCGCGCCATTGTCCGGAAATGCACCGGTCTGTACCGGGTTGTGATAAAAATTGGGACGGTTTTATGGAGTGAAAAATTGAAAATCGCCAAAGCGAGACCGAACGTTCGATCGTTTCACCTTTCCAGCGAATCTCTCTGCCCGTCGTCGTGAACGATTTGGCAAGAGGCAGCAACGAGGCTCGCAGTCACGGAATACCGAGCGAATACTCGATCGAATTTTCGTGGAAACGTTTAGCATTTTCGCGAGACCGACGGTTGTGCAAACGCGGCTGTCGTTATTCCGAAATTTCCATCGAGTTCTCCCGATCTGGTTTTATGACTCTAGGATCGCGTTCGTTTGCGAAATCGCGTTGTGCTCCGTTTGTTTCGGTAAGAAGGCGATCGTGAAAGTATAGTACGCGGGCCAAGATGCAAGGAGGCCAGAAATTATCGTGCCATAAGTCATATTAACTTTATTTCTTGATCTTCCTCGAAATTTCTTAAATCGTCGCCTCGTTCACCGAAACATTTACGATTTTCCGCTCGCCTAACCGTGTCGCGGATCATGCACCGCCGTCACTTTTTTTTTTCTTTTATATATCACAAGCGAGAATTTGCAAAAATAATACTCACGTGTTTTACGTTTATAAGAAATTTCACATTTAGACGATCTACAGTCGTAGGCTTCTCTCTCGCGTGTTTGCGCATTCGAGCAACGATTCGATCTAGTGCACGCATGTCGCAGCAGAAACGATTAATTATCGTTACGCGTTCGTCAAGCAACGTCTTCAGGCCTGACAGGCTTTCCCGATGCGATCCCCGACTCGACCGAGGGCGAATTAATTCCCAAGCCGTACGGATTCGCGCACACTTGCGAATTGTCGCTCGTGTGATTTGTAGGATAGTGGTTTCGACCCAGGCGACACAGTTTTACTAGTTCCGGAACATTGAATTGGAAGTTAATTCGTAGCTATTGATAGGCTGTTGGTCTCTAAGAGCAGCGTGGTCCTCACTTTGCTGCTACGATGTAATCTTACAGTTTTAGAAACTCTGGTAATTGGGTACCTTCGATCATAAAAGAAACTGTCGAAAGAAATTAGTCGAAACTGTTTTGTAAAAAATAGCTAATGGTTAAAATTATTCGACGATTGGGATTAGAATCCCAATTATCGCGGTTCTATGTCGCGTACTTTAAAAGAGCGAGATTCAAATGCGTATGCGTGGTGTACGGTGGAATCAAGCTTGATAAAACTTTGAGAGTCTACAGAACCGTTTGGTAACGCGTTCGTCGTAAGCAAAGATTCCAATACCATTTTCGGAACGCGTCTCTTTGTATACGTATCGTGAAAGAGAATAGCGCGCCTATACAGATTAGTCATCGAGTGAATTTTAATCGAGCCAGTCGATTAAGTCACTGCCACGAAACAAGATGCAGTCGGTCGATGTGACCGCTGAAACGATTAATCGAGGAACAGCAGAGATAATTAAAAATGCGTGTATCGCGCGAACGTGCGTTGCTTTCTTCCACTGTAAGCCTCGCCGTAGACCGTCGAACCTTGCGAAATTACAACAAGAAGAGTCGCGAAACCACGTAGAAAACGTTTTTAGCATTATTTCTTGCAGCGTGCCTCGTCCGCCAGAGAAACCGGATATTCATTCACGCAGAACGATAGAACGAGTTTCGATAGATCGGAACAGAACGTGCGATTTTCCAATTTCGAAAAGATCCAGGAACTGACCTTGCCGGCCGAACTAAAAAACCACGCGGATTCCGTGTCAGTGGGTTAACCGTGCGAGCTACGCGAACGCTCGGTTTCTACGCTTCGCCGTGTTCTTTTTAACGTTTAGAAAATTGCTGCTTATCGATCACGGATTAACGAACGCGACGAATCGATTATGCTAAACGATTATCCGCCAGTATACCATTCTTTTCTGCAAGGCCGCGGTGCAAATGCTAAATCTCGAACCATAAACACGCGAAATTTATCGCCCATTCAAGGATCTGCGCACGGTGTAAATCGCCGAAGTGACACCGAGGTGCGAAAACTTTCGTAGCTTCCTCGACCGTGTACCTGTTAACATCAGGAAGTTGACTTGCCGCGGATAAAATACACAAGATATGCGCGGTGGTTTACAAAAGTATTTTGACGTTTGACAATTTATCGCCCGCCACTGTATATTTCGTAAATTCGTATATTACGAAGGTTCTCGGCAAGGATCGACGCGACTCGTTATCTAAGATCGTAACTAATCTCAACATCCGTGAGTTATCCTTGAATTCGCCCGTGAATCGATCGTACACGATAATATCTGCAAATAGGCGTGTACTTGGTAAACGAACGATCATAACGTCGTTGCCGAGAAACGATTATTCGGTAGATTAACATCAAGGTTGTCGCGTTTTTAAACAAAATGCAAGACGAACGCGTTTACATTGTACTTACAACGAGTTCGATAGCGCGCGTGTAATTTCGATTGATCGTTGAACGATCGTCCGATAAATCACGGGACAGACGAAAAAAGAGAAATGGAAGGAAAGGAAGAACGGAAGCAAGAGCAAAGAGTGAGCAGAATCTAATGCATTATCGCGAGCCAAATGTACTTCGCTCGCGCAGAATCCGAGCGTTAAGCCGTCTGACACGCGCGCAACCACCCACGCGAATCGTCCTTCTCGACAGCTCGTTTATCTCGCCTTTTTCGCTCTGAAGATCACCCTGCTGACCTAGAGAACCGAGTGGGTGTATCCTTCTTTTTCCCTGCCATCGTTATTCCAGCGACAATTAATGCAGTCTGCTGGCAGGTATCACCTTGACTTGGCGCGAGTCAGCAGAGTTATGGTAGCTTTTTTCTGCAGGGACGCGTTTCGAATCGAAATCGCCTCCTCTCGGGTCTCGACTTTTTGCAGCGTCGAATTTCGATAGCTTGGGAGACAGAGACAGAGAGAGAAAGGGAGAGAGAGAGAGAGAGAGAGGGAGAACATGGGTCGAGAGCGATTAGCAAGGTCCTCGGTGCCTCTACGACGAAATTCCACCGTCGGCTGTCGAGTAACGTTGACTAAAATTAGAAAGTATCATCGAGGAGTACTTGTACCGCGAAAAATCTATTTTCGAATGTATATATTGGGTAATGCAGCGCGCAATACGTTACGAAGTGACGGTTCCAGGAAATTTACTTTCGACGATGGGAGATCAGTGGCCCCTCATTGGGTCATGCAAATTTAGACCGAGTGAACGTCTATTCTCGAATGCGTAGCCCAGGCCCAGAGCGAAAGAGCGAGTAAGAGAGGGAGAGAGAGGATCTATCCTGTGTGCCTCTCTACCGCGACAATAGGGCTGAATTAGCACCACTTTGCGCTCTTTGAACAACCAAACAAGTGGCTCCACTAGCTGCATCTCGAAAAAAATCCATCCATTTCTCTCGGAATTGGTTTATCAACAAGTGCCTTAGAATAGAAAGGGCTCGAGTAGACGATGCACAAAGGCAGAAATCGTCGCGGAATATCACTCATCGTGTCGTGAATTCGGCTACTGTAGTCTTGTGTACTCGGTTGCTCCAACAGGCTTAGTCAGACTGTAACAATGTCCTGTTTTCGAGGAGTGGAGAATTCAACTGATTAAACAATTACATCAAACCGGTGCATATTTTTATCCTAATTTTCTAATTTTTCTTTTCTATATCGTATTCATACCTTGTCCTGCAACGTAGAACGTACGTACGATGTATTCTGAAATAATTTTTCCGTGAAGATTCGAATTGTCTGTCTGACTAAGAAAAAAGAGAAGAAAATGGTCGTAAATTCAGGTTGACGCGTAGCAGATGTCGGTGGTACCAGAATTGTACGTTGAAATCGTTGTCATAAAGATAATCGCCTTCTCCACGTCGGTATTGTTCGCGCTATTAATCTCACGGCTATCGTTAACGCAGCGAGGAAGCAGAAGAACGCGATATTAAGGCGAAGATGAACGAAGCTCGTTGTTGCGAGAAACATGTGCGTTCCGAAAGCAGGTCATCCGCCTCTAGCTGGATTTTACTATTTTTGACCGCTGCATTACCACTTCTGAGACGAGCCAATTATTCGACCGGGGATCTAGAGGATCTAGGATAGCCGGTCGCGTGTCTTCCACGAAACCAAGTTCGTATTTCTCTACTTTGCTTTGTACGAGAGACTCTTAACGGCTTCATTGTGAACAGCATAAAGCGTAAACAGTCATTAGAAGCTTTAACCTCGAGAGTCAACTAGCGGAAATACCGGTGAATCTGCGTTTCCTGTCACAGTTTTCTACGCAAGAAGGAGCGCTCGTTGTCGTTTCGTTATGACGAATTTCGACGAATATCTTCTCGCCGAAAGATTAAAACGATAGCGACTGTTCAACTTTTATGATCTTCTCGCAGCGATCTGCTGGCTGATGAAAAAGTTCTTGCGTCATCTCTTTATTGCTCTTCTCGAATGATTCACGTATGCTGCTTCTTTCCAAGCAACTCGTGCCCGAAAGCTTACGAGAGTCTGTGAAAACTCGAACGTTCTACGATGTTGAGGTCTACGTTTGAATCGGGTTTGGCTTAGTTTTCACTTGTATAAGTTTGAGTCACGTGTTCTTTCATTCCTAAAGCAACTTGTACGATAAAACGTACAAAAACTTTTGAAACGTGGAATATTCTGAGACATAAATTCTACCGATCGTAGTTGATGTTTGCTGTTTGATGCATAGAAGCGCAAGTTCATCGGAATTCCCTCGCGGAATCGTTTCAGCTGGAACGATAGTTTTCAAGCAGCGATGTATAATGCATCGCGCGCATCTCGCCCGATCCGCGCGCTGAATCGCGATTTTTCATTTAACACCCGTGTTCTCACGAATCGACGACGCGACAAACAGCCTCTTCGTGTTCTCCAAGCGTTCATTTGTCGTCGTGGCAGACCGATTCGATTCTCGTAGCGAAAGGAATGAGAGTGGCTGTTGGTGCTGCAGCGGTTCGACGAATTGGTTCGGCCGTTCTAGCATGGGCGAGGCCTAGAACGCGCGTGCACCAACACATTTCTCGCTCTCTTTAAGCGTGTTGACTGCATTCACACGCTTTTTTGCGTGCACACAAACCGGTAGCTTAAAGCCCATACTGGTCACATGTGTCTACATACTGCGGCGCACACTTGTACCGGGTGTTTGTCAAGAAAATATTCGTTTGTTCTTGAACTAGATTCAGAGTAAAAAAATTGGTACGATTATTAACGATAGATTTATTCGCTTGTCTAGAGGAATTTTGCTTTTTAATTTCTTCGCCAACGATTTGTATTGCTAGAGCGCAGGTAATTTATTTATGTATGATAATTTACTTTTTTGCGTTGAAAACGTTTCATTTTGACACGGAAGTATACGATGAAAGGAAATACGAAAGAAAGAGATGAAAAAATAAACGACGAGATACTTTCGCTCGTTAGCTAACGTAATGTAAACGAGAACTCCTTCTCTTCGGTCCATTATCAATGATTTTTGTTAAAAGACGTGAATTTTAATTTTTTTCTTGCTGATATTTAATTTCGATGGAAGGACGAGGATATAAAAAATAACAATTTTCCCCATTTAGCTAATTTAGTGGAAAAGAACGGAACTCGGCAATGGTTCGACCGAATGTGTTTTCGTCCTACCCCCAGTGAGCGACGCGTGTCAGTGGTGGAGCGACCTACCTGGGTGTCGCTACCCTCTTTGCAATTTTTGTCGAACTTCGTGTACGGAATTATACGAAATGTTGGCAATTTTATATTGACCAGGGAAGTTTTTAGCATCCGTACATATATTATCGATTTTTTGCCTATTTTATCGCGCGATTATTTATGCTTTACGGTTGAACGATTTATTTGAATCCATCGAGAGAAAACAGTTTATGTAACAGCAGTTCCTTAATTCTTTCTACTAGCTGTAATTTTTCAGTCAGGCGGATTCAAACGATCGTAGCACGGTTTATTTATTCAATTAAACGCCAAGTAACATTTCGCAGCAATAAATGAAATTTAAGTAAATGCGATTTTACTGTAGCGTACGTGTACCACTAAATATTATTCCATCGTTGGTATGTATATTTTATAAATTGCGATCAAACTGT
Organism: Bombus terrestris; assembly: GCF_910591885.1. NCBI lineage: Eukaryota > Metazoa > Arthropoda > Insecta > Hymenoptera > Apidae > Bombus > Bombus terrestris. The sequence goes on along the minus strand of NC_063271.1, from coordinate 2,909,577 downwards.
TGTCGAGTAAGTTCGGTTCAACTATTCGATCGATCTTCGATTTACAATGTAAATTCTTTAATTAGATACGATTAAATACGTATGAGACCGAGTCTGAAATTCTTTAGGCTTAGGCGATCTATTCAAAGCAAGTGTATCTCTCTGTGTACTACGCAAGTACTTACATTCTTCTCCGTGCCACCACTGTGTCGAGCTATATATACTTGGTATGGCCTTCGTTCTCTCAGTTGCATGACAATCATACCTCTCGATCCATTATTGGCAGCTGTTATTGGGTAACAATGTTTTGACTAGCGCGTACGTTCGATACGTTCGTCGATATAAATTTCAATAAAATAAATATCATTGATAAAATTAACAACATGCAAAATAGTTTTTGATCTTCGATTATTGAAACAATTGGTCGGCTCATTTGTTAAGAGTAGATCCCTCCCCCCAGTTGAACAACTCTTATAAAACAATTGCAGACACGCGCACAGCCCTCAATCATCCGTCGCGGCCACTTTCTTCTAACTGGAGCTCCTCCTAACCGGTAATTGACCAATGATGTAATTCTTCGAATTGAAAAAATTAGCCTCGTTGCCGCGTGCCTCGAAAATCTTTTCCAGACCAAGAACCGTCGTTTAAGATAGATTGTTTCATTATATAGTTGCAAATAGCGTTCACTTTAAATAGATATGTCTGAGTCAATTCTGATTCATGCAGATATCTCGAGATTATTAATTTTCAGGTTATATTTATTCCCTTTTTTAAAAAATAAATTTAGTTTTCAATAAACCGTGGTTATCTGTGCAAATTTACATGTCTATGAACGAGAAATAAGTAGAAAGTTTCGCTCGTTAAATGTTAAAAAGGAATGTTCTGCTTTCCATATTTTATATAGCTTCGAATCTTGTTGTTTAAAAACGCGCGTTTAAATTTTCCACGATGGCATAAAAATCCGCGAATGGTATGCGAAATTCGCTAAACTTCTCGCTTTATCGCTATAAAATAAAATAAAAAGGTCGATATTCGTGAACTGCGGATTATCTCTCGCTATTACTAGTCGACGATGACACAATCCGTGCGAATTCTTACGTCACGTTATCGAGCAGGAACTGTATCGCGGAAATTCCAATCGAGTTTAAAGTGGCAATCGTATCATGATTAATGGTTTTTCTATACGTCTTAAGCTGGCAATACCTCTCGTCCGAACGCGGGAGAAATTAATCGGCGCGTTGCATCGACCGGCTCCTCCTGCTCGTGGCCACTCGAAATAGTCCGCTCTCTTCCGCCTCGACAGAATGGCCTGGCTTGTGATCGATGTAACGACGCTCATTGTCCCGTAATGAGTCTGGGAGGGACAGGATGCTCTTGTACGCGTATTTTCAACAGACACACGCACGAATCGATGTATGAAACGTACAGTTCGATAGACGCGAAACTTCTGAATCCCATTAAACGGAGAAACTTTGATCGACTCATATCGATATTTCCCATTTATTACTTTGCAAGTGGCGTTTAGATATTACTACTCTATGCACTAGATACGTAGATATTGTCGTTCGGTTTAAATTATCGGGAACGTTGTATTTCTCGAATGAATTTAGTTTCCATAGGGGCGACAAGATTTTTCGATCGACTCTTCTTTCTTATTGCTGAGAAATAAAATATTTGATACTCGACGATGATTCGGTTCCCATCGGGTAATTTATACTCTAAATCGAAGCGTTTTACGATGATCCATCGGATGGCGTAAAAAATATGTATGAAAATTTGTCAAGCTAATAAATTTAGAGGATGACCTAATATTTCTGAAATTAAACACTCGCAAATACATAGTGGACGTTTAGCAAAATTATGGTAACGAGAGTATCCAGAAAAAGAAAGTGTATTATCATCTTGCAACATCGACGCATCGTTCTTCGAGCACGACAAGTCTCGTCTCATCTCTCTCTCTCTCTCTCGTCCATTGGAACGACTCGCCTTGCGATCGAATACTGATTCGGATTCGATCGTGGACGACTCGTGGGACAGAGAAATATGGTCTATCGGTATTGGTAATGGGTTCAGTAACAGGTTCGACCGCGTTGAACATGACAAAGAGGCGTTTGCTTTTGTGAGTCGTGCTCGTTTAAACGAAGGACGGATGATAAAGCGGAATCCGATTAAGCTTAATGGAGAGGGATTTAATCAAAAGACGGAGAACATGGGGGAGGGGGTAGAGAAGGAGTCGCGGATATTCAGGATGAAGAATGAAAGTTTGCGAGGCAATTAGAGGCAATTTCCGGTCGGCAGGGGCTCGAGTGATTCGCGCGGTGGAAACATTCGCGATCCTCGGTCGTTTTTCTCTCGAACACCGTTCACGAAGCATACGAAGAGACAAAGAAAGAGATGGAATAAGAAGAGAAGAGGAAGGAAGAGAGAAAGAGAGACAGAGGCAGAAGCAGAGGCAGAGGCAGACTGTTTCTGTTTGAACCCTTTGCTCGAACGACTTGTAATTTTGTTGCTGTCCGGTCGGCGAGTGATACATTAAAAAAAGCAGCAGGCTCGATCGTTAGCCTAATATTAACATCCATAAAGTGCAATCGCGTGTAGCGCGAGACGCGCGAGCCCTCGTACGTCTGGTTCGTATCAAATGTTTAATTACAATATAAAGCGGCGAGCAAGCGGTTGCGGTTGCCGGTGCTGCGAGGCATTTACTTTTGGCCGAATAAGGCCGGTTTTAAAAGCCGTTGCAACGGGGGATGCGCGCTGTGTACTCGTATTTCGCGCCAATTTATAATCTTGCTCGCTCCGATGTCTTCGTATCGCGGCGACGGAAAGAGGAGAGAGAAACGTTACGAGGCGAAACACGAAGGCTGCGAGAGAATCGAAAAGAAGCGAAGGTGGAGGGTGGCGAAAACGAAGGAAACGAAGCGGAGGCCGTTCGCGATCGAACGGGTACAAAACGCGAGATGGAAGGGAGAAAACGGAGAGAGACAGACCGGTATAATTACGCAATTTAGATTCGGTTTTACGATTCCGGTTTGACTTTATTAAAAGCGAGAGTGGGCGTATACGCGAATTCGCCCTTTCTCCGATCGAGAGTAATATCGGTACCTTGCCGGTCGTGAAAAAACTTGGTCACAGAGATAACGCGCTTCTCGTTTAAACGAGAAGTTGGTATATACGTCTCGAACGGGCATCGCTCTTATGCCCGCGATGAGCTGATGAGAATCGTCCTGGATATAAAAGGGACTCGTAACGCGAGCCGCGAACGCGTATCTTCGACCATTCCTTTTCTTTAATCGCGTTTTCATCTACCGATCTATTAACCGAGAAAACACGCTCGCGGATGGTCGCAGAACTCACAGATTTTCTTTTTCTCTCGTTTCTCTTTCGCTTCGAGCGTTCTACCGTGGAAGAAGCTCGATCTTATCGCCGGACATTATCCCTGTACGTATCGTCGTTTAAATGTATCATAATTTGCAAAGGAAACGGCTTACGCGATAGAAAGAAACAGTGTGACGACTTTGTGCGTTCGATGATCGTTAAGAACGTAGTTGCGCGTATACTTACACGTAACTTTGCTCGAGCGGAAAGTCGCGAAGAACGTTCGACTTGGACAAAACGAACGCACCGAATTCCTGAACGAGGCGCGCGCGAGCCACGTTACACCGGAAAAAGAATTCGCAATATGATTAACGGTACGCTCGGCGTGGAGCTCATCGACTACCGGATTCTTCCCAATCATACCGATCGTATCGTCGATCCTGGGTGATCGCACGCTCCGCACCGGATCATCCGACTCTGCCCGATTCCCTTGAACCGTCGATTATTCGGTCGAGAAGAAAGAATCCCGTTCGCGTCGCTTGCCCCGCGTCTAGCGATCGCTCTCCTCTTCCAAGCCATTCCGAGAACGACGATTAGAAAAGATCGGCGTCGGGTGTAAGCTTGGCTGTTGTAAACCGAGATTAAATTGCATTGTCCGACCCGTTACTGTGCCAGCGATAATTGCCACGCCGGCGTAAGGTTGCCAACGAGGTCGCGGGTTAAGCACAGTGGGCAACCACGAACTCGTGCAACACATTACAATTTTCGTTTGCCTGGCCCCGACGAATCGATACTCTCGCGGTTACCATCGTCCGGCTATATGGCTCGATTTAAACTTCGATTAAACTTGTTGGCTTTGTTGGAATTCATCGAAGGCGTGGATCGAAGCGAAAACGTATGGGTAGATGGAATATAGTTGTACTTTACAAAGCCACGTGGTTATTACCTACTACCAGACTCTGGCTGCACGATTCTTTGGATTATTGGATATCCGAGTCAATCTGGTAATTTCCTTTCATCGATCACCGAGCTTTTCGTCTCCGCAAAATTCGCGGAATTTCCGACGGTCCATGCGGTTTTGAAACTTGTCTTCCAAGGTTTTCGAGCGCCAAACAGTTTTAACGGTTTTTACTTCTACGCGTACAACGTGTGGAAGGTATTCGGATGTATTCGAACCTCGTCATGAAATTTCCAGTCGATCGATCATCGATCTACGATTTGTATTCTATCGATTTATGGATATCATCGAAACAGATATACGATTGTATCTGTAAATCGCGCGCGTGTCCATTAAATATAAATTACGATACGAGACGCGTAAATCGATAGCGGAAGCTTGGATTCTTGTCGCGACTGTTTATCGTTGCTACACGTTTATCGACCATCTGCCATGTCTGATTGCAGCTACCTGGTGCGTCTCCCGGAGCTATTTCGTCCGTGGTTGCTCCCGTGCTATTGAAGTATCGGGTCTGCAGGCCACGATTGTTGCTCGCTGGCTCCAGAGCAGAGATCGATCCTGCCGCCGATGTTGCTCTGTTGCACGGAGAAGTTTTGCTGATCGAGGACTCCGCGAGACAGTACGATCCGATAGGAGGTGAGTTTCCACCGCTTCGATCCGACTTTATTCGCTGAAAAAGTCGGTTGCTCTCTACGCTATCACCGTTATTGACGCGTACGTCGATACACGAAGCTTCCCGATAGCTGTTACGCTCTAACCGGTGAATCAGTGACGCGATCGTCGGTTTTTTGTTTCTTTGTGTTACAGATACGGACAGACGATACAGAGCTACGGAGAAGCTTCTTCATGCCGAGGAGGAGTACCACGAAGCTCTGTGCAGCGCGAAGGAGCTGTACGCAAGGCCGCTGGCGCGAAACTATCCCGAATTTCACGATGTTATCTTTCAGCCGCTCGCCGATCTCTCGGTGGTCACTTCCGAACATTGTCAAAGGGTGAGTGCAATTTAAAGAATTTTGTATCGAATTTCGTAACGTCCTTGGACAACGATACGCGCCAGTTTTCTACACGGATGGTAGAGCTCTTCTTATCGACCGATTTCTGACCTAATCGCAAGACTGACTGAAGCTCTCGGTTGAGAGATGGCGGCACTCGAATCGAGCCACGTTGTTCAAGTTCGCGCGGCACCTGTTACTTCGACCACGTTGTGCCTTTCTCCTGGCGTGTCGCAATTACGCTTGACTCTTCGATCCGCGCAACCTTTCGCGAAAGGGAATTCCTGACGATGGCGGATGCGACCATTTTTCGCGCTGTATCTCTTCTTTGAATTATTTTTCGTCCCCCCCAAAAAAAAGAAAAAAAAGAAAGAAAAGAGGAAACCCTATGCCTTCGAGCTTCCTTATGGAGGATTTAGATTCCACGTTGCGCACGAACATTTCTTTCTCGTCGTTTTTGCATCTTTTATACTCCAATATCGATTATTCTTTCAACGGTGAAAAACGCTCATAACGTTGCAAGAAGGTGGAAAGAACCTTTTTCTCTGGAAGAAATTTTCTAACAGAGAAATACGATTCGGTCGAAATTGTGCGAAAAAACGCGCGACTGTCGATCTCACGATTGCCTCAGCGTTCGCTCGACACAATATGAATACAGTACGAAAGATCTAGACACTTGCTCGAAATTCCACTGGAACAGCCCTCGTTAGAATTCAATGTCCAGTTAGTTAGCTGCGCAAGCCTGGCGCGTTTCTTATACAACAATGTAAACACCTACCGAGAGTAGCCAGGAGGCAGAACTCACAGCTTACTTCGGTGCGCAGACCAGTCTCTCCGAATCGGTTGTAAGAAAGCGTAGAGAGATGATCGTTGGTCGGGCGGGCAAGGTGTTTTCACTAAAAACACCGTGGAAAATATGGTGGTCAGACAGAGCGGATACTGATAAGGCGATGGTGCCCGGGGCTGGACGAACGTTGGCTACTCTGGATGCAACGGTGGACGTGTTTTCTTAGGGCTGACAATAAAGAGGATGGCTGTCCTTCGGATGTAAACACAAAGCCACGCCGGCGGAGCTGGTTAACGAGTCGGGATGAGCGATGACGGTGGTTAGCATCCTCATAAATATTGACTTTTACAAGAGGCAGCGAGAGTTCGCGAGGATGCAACGGCGTCGTAAAGTGAAAAAGCCTCTCTTCGCGCCGGCGAAAGATCGTTCCGCGGGATTCGAGCGAAACCGACTCGCCGAGGAAACGCCTACCTTCTTTATTCCGCGCGCTGAGACGCCGATGGTCATCGATAACGAAGTTCTGGCGCAAAAACCGTGCAAATATACGCTCCGTTCTCGATGCATCTCGCACCGAGACCGAGACACCGATCTTTTTCGCGCGAAATGATTATTACGATCGACGCGTGGATTAATTATAGCAGACACCTACAGGCTCTCTTTCGAGTTTCTACGTTCGGTCGTTGCGAAACATATTTTCGAGAACGCCTTTGGTTATGGGATATCACTCGATCTGATTCCAACTTGTGCAACATGATCACGTACAGGGTGTCCGAGGAAAAGCGAAAGATACGCGAAGAAACGATACGAGCAATACGCAACGCGAGTGACACGATCGGAAATGAAACGTCTACGATGGGATAGGAATGATGGTTAAACCAGCGAATAGATTTACGTTCGCGGAAACGACATTTTGTCAGTAACCTGTAATTTGTCAGTTTGAACGTTTCCTCTTAGGACACCCTGTATTAATTTTTCCTTTTGCTTTTCGTCGTTGCTGTGAAACAATGCGCGTCGAAGATAATTTTAAATTTACGTTAAATTTACGACAAGACGATTGCTATTTACGGATTTCCTTTTATATTCGCCATTCTCTCTCGGAATGATTCATCCGAGCGATTTGACTCGATCCATCGATGGAATCTGACGCTTTGTCATAGAGTTACACGAAAGGAAAGACGGTGTTTGCGAACGTCAGCCATCCTACGTACGTATACGAAACTGGTCGAGGTTAATCCGAGATCGTCAGGATGACGCAAAACCTCGCGCAGGACCGAAGGTTAATTAATGAAAACGCTTCGAATGGCAGGCAGTTTCTGAAGCGGCGCACGAACCCGGCAGTTCTCTTCCCTGTACCCTTTTTATTCCGGGCTTGTTGTCGCCGGTCGGCTGTTGGCGCGATCTTCGCTGCTACAGAGCAATTTCACTTTGGAAGCACCTTGGGGCCAGAGCGCGGGCAATTAGAAGCAATCGCGCACCTGGAAGGCGAGGGAGACTCGTTCCGTCTTTCTTCCTTTTCCTCGTACACGCTCCCTTCTTCTTTCTCCGTTTTTCTCTCTTCAGAGAGAACGCCAAGGGACTCGACGAACAAGGAGGGACTTATTCTCGTACGTTTATTTGCTCCAAGGATTCTTCGAGTTCTGGTGGCGTCCTGTGGCTAGCGATGGGCGTTCGAATCTCAGCCTCGAGGTTTTTCAACACCACGGAATACGAGGATCACGGAAGAAAAACACCATACGTACATTTCTAACGTCACTTCGTGATTAAACCGACGTGAAATATCTACGAACGAAAAGAATTCGTTAGATACGCAAAGACATCGACAAAGTTTCGTAGAAGCTAAGGGTATAACTGTTAAGACAAACGAATATTTCGACGCGTTCGATGCTGTAATGTTACGACGAAGGATATTTTCAAAATTTCGAAGAGACGAAGAAAACGTTCGTCCATTTCCAAAAGCAAATATCAAGACAACCTAGCGAATCTTGAAATCGCTTGCCCGTTAAAAATAGGAGAAGCGACTTAAGATGCTCTTCCGTGGCTTCGTACGTACATACAGATTCGAAGCGTTTCAAACCTTGTCGCTATCCATCGTGATCCAGCCTCTTCTGGCCGTTTGCTTCCTCGACGAACCTCGGAGGATTCCACGAGAAGTATCGTCCCTAACGACTGATCCCTCGTTCGTCCTCTTCTGTATCGTTTCATCGTCATCCGGAGCAGCGTCTCTCCTTCGGCAATTGAGCGTAGAATTTCGAGAAGGACGGATGTAAAGTCTGGCGCGGTCTTTTTGGTCCAATCCGGCTCTCTTACTCTTTTGCTTTCTTTCTTCTTTCTCCGTTTCTCTGCGACGTTCTCTACTCGCTACGACCGTAAATTACGTTTTTGCGGCAGAGCAACGCGCCACGGTAACCGCGGTCATGGCGGCGGCTCGAGAGTAGCTGCATCGCGATGCGCACGTGCACCTGCGCTCGTTGCCCCGGCCACTGCCAATGCGACAACCAACGCCCTGCTATCTTTTATTTCTACCCTCTTCCCGTATCTCCCGTTCTTCCTTGTTGTTTACGAATCTGCTTGTTTACGGAAGAGCATACAACGATCGATTAATTCCTCGTAATCGTATCGAACGTTGTCTCGCAACCGGCTTTCTCCGTCTCACAAAGCGGAAAGTAATATACGCGAGAAATGAAAAATTGCAGGGCAACTTTGAGAAAATAATCGTCGTGTTTATCTGCGTACGAAACGAGTGGATCGGCACGGTGTATCTCGCAGGATCGATTCTCATTCTCATTAGGAATAAAAAATAAGATTCGGATGAGCGGAGCGAAGACGAGAATCGAAGAAGCGAGGAAGAAAGTGGAGATTTATTTGGTCTACTTCGGTCGTAAGAGTAAAACACGGAATGGAGCAGAAATGAAATTACTCGTGCGTGAATCTGGTGGACATGCGCGATAATAAATGACGGACGAAGATCGTTTTTGGTCATATCGTGCCGATCATCGTTATCCGTGTCCGTATTCGTCGCGGTAATATTCATGCAGCTGCAGGTCAACGTTTTTTTGCGAGAATGTGAAAGCACCGTCCGAAGCCGATGATCTCGCGAATATCGCCTTTCTTGCGACTCGTTCTTTCCAAAAGATTGCGACGAGAGTTCGGTGAATTTTCTGGAACGCGATCGTCCGTCCGGCCTTCGTTCGTCTGTCGCGCGATGCCTTCTTCGACGGAGGAGACCTTGGATCGCTTTAAAATCCGTGCAAACGAAACGTTACGCTTACAACGGCCAAACACCGTTCGTTACCGATCCTCCGTGACCGAATTCCACGATTCTTCGGCTAATTCCTCCACCCATAGATGTTAATCAGACCGTGTAAACGTACTTACAGATTGAGTTTCGGCCAACGATCCTGCTATACTCGCCGATAATCAACGTGCTTGGCTGAAAAGTAAATGTACATGGAGCCGTTTCTTTACGCTCATTGCCGGTCGGCTAATGAGTAAGTAGCAGTTCGAGTCTGCGGTTAACAGTCCTTCTCTAATCTCAAGACGAAGCAGCACGAGCCGGATATTGTTCGTAATCCAGTTTGATGGTTATGGATGTTAATTACACCGTAGATGCCGTAATCGTGCCACGGACGAAGAAGAAAAACACGAGCTGATATGTACATTGTCGGAGAAAAAGGAAAAATTTATCGTTGCAAGTTACGACGAGTCTTCTTCGCATCATCCTGTACCATGGAACCGACGCTCTTATTGAAATTTGACATGTTACGCCAGTACCAGTATTTTGTGATATTAACAAGCTTGGTAACCAAAGAGACGAAACTTTGCAAGAAAATGTTATCCCACGTGACGAGAATACAACTCGCAATTCGCCCGATTACCAATATCGCTCGGCTGGTAAATTATTGCGCGAGATAGCTCTAGTAGAAAATGGAAAAGGTCGCGCGTTGCGGTGGCTCGCGCATTCCGAATGCAAAGGGTGGAAAAGGTGAAACAGACGAGAAGGAAGTTAGAAGAATGCTGGAAAATTAATTAGCCGGTGTGCAATCATCCGGCAGCGTATACATTATCGCAGAGAAATGAAAGAGTTCTCGGATACCGACGCTCGAGTCGAGTTCCTCTTTACCACCTCGCTCATCGACCAATGAAGCAGTCCGTAATAGCGGACGAGCTCTGGCAGACGTAATTTTATTCGCATTAGTGCATCGTTTGGCCATTCTATCGTCCTCTTTCCTTCGTACGCTCTTTTCGTACTGTCTCTTTTCATTTTCCTGACTCGCGGAAAAAGAGGAGACGCGGGTAGAAAGTAGAGCAGCAGCGAGGGGAAAAAATGTGCCGCGCGGCGTACAGCACACGCGGGTTAACGAGAAAAAAAGGAGAGACGATCGTGTCGCAGGAAAGTGGATAAACGTGGTGGTATTTTGTTGGGAAAGTGGACTGCTGGGATAGCGGATCGCCGAGAACGGTTTCGATTTCATCGGCAAGGGTCTCTTATTTTTCTGAGACGGGGGTGGGGCGGACACGGTCCAGTTTAATTCTCGCACGACGCGCCGCGGCAAAGTCCTTTACCTCGATATCCACTTGCGACATTTTTCTAACCGCTTTCCATTCTCAGAATCGTCGAATATTTTGTTCGTCCGTGAGAAAAATACAAATTTATTAGCAACTACGATCTTTCTCCTGGATCTATCCGCATCGTCATTGCATTAATAATCTTTACAGTTATCGTTCTGCGTACATTATATATATATATATGTATTTTATTAAGCCTTAAACGATGGAGATCGAGTGAAAGTTTAAAAAATGTGTCAGAAACGATCCAGCCTACACCGAGTGAGCGTTAATTTCTTGCGAATTCGTATTATCGTATGCGAGAGTCTTGTCAATGTTTCGCTCAGCGAAGAAGAAAGAGAAGTTTGCTCAGAAAGTTTTTCGCTTTACGAAAGAAGTAGCGATCGCTTTGCTAAATAGCAATTCGTCACGAATGTTCAACCAACATGGCAAGTTTAATACGCGCGATTTCAACCTTTCCATCTACGCCTTCCGGGAACTTGTCTTCTCCGACAAAGAAATTCCACGGTCGGATTATGTGTAACGCTCGTCCGTGTGATGACGCGCGAGCTTTTAACGCGAGGATAAGAGGGAAGAAGGAGGGTTCGAACGAGGAATCGAAAGAAAGGACGAGTCGAAGAAATAAAAAGTTTATCGACATGCAGGGGGCTTGATCACCTCTGGGCTTCGCCTTTCGGCAGCGACATTTATTTCCGAGCCAGCTCTCGGGGGCGTCGAGTAGCCGTTGAATGAGAAACGCGATAGTAGCAGGAAATGATAAATACAGGGACGCGGAATTTCGATGGTTTTGATCGTGTTGCTAATGGGACCAGTTCTGCTTATCTCTAAATATCTCTAATTTCTTCTCACCTTCTGTCGAATATCTTTTGTTCGTGTCTTTGGTCCTAAAAAGCTACCCAAATTAATAACGTAGTTTCGCAGATGCAAATTAATCGTTGTCGGTGTATCCGAATTTAAAAACTAAATTCACCCAAGCCAGCCTCTCCTTTTCTTTTTGCCGCGGCGATCCCTTCGACTTTCGCGACGATCGAAAAGACTGGACAGTTATTATAAATTCTGCAGCCGTGTTGCGTGTGCGATGGAAGATGGTTTTCGAAATGGAAATCGAGAGAAAGAATACGAGGACAATGCTCTCGTGTCGTGGTGGTGGGTGCATCAATCAAACCGATACTTCCCGACACCCTAGAAAATCGCAAATCGCTCTCACCGCGGCACGGCTTTTATCTTAGACAGGAGAAAGTGCGTTCCGCGGTGCACGCAGATTTGTTCGTCGTGTGCGCGAACCCAGGACACGTTCCTTCGTAGCCTCCGTTCGTAAAACGGTTTCGCATTCGCGTGTCACGTTGTTTCGTGGTCGCGGATTCAACGTCCGAGACTCGCGCGATGCAAAAGCGTATTGCGTCAAACTTTGGCATTTCAGAAGAATAAGTTCGTTAACGAGTTCCATCGTTAGCTTTTGCCAATCGAACAAACGGTTGGTTTGCGTAACCGAGCCGAGAGAAATTAAGCATCGCGATCCCAGCCACTCGTTAATCGATTGCTCGGAGAATAAAGGTGTGACCAGTGGGAGTTACGATCGTAGTCGGTCCGAATCGACGTTGATCGTGACGGATCGATAAATTTTCATTGGTATCCATGCCGTCCCGTAAGTCGTAATAATCCTCGTTGGAATTCCAGTTGTTCCCTTTTCACGGTGTTACGTATCGTAGTCGAATCGGTATCGCGAGAAGAACGTACGCCGTTCTAACTTGAAATGCAGTTCGCGTATGAAAAAATTGATCTGTGCCAAATAATATATACGTTAAACGTACGTCGGGAATTCGCTTCCGCTTCGATGATTTTATTCCTCCGTTCAACCCATACGTTTCTTTACGACATCGAAACGATGATCGAAGAGGAACATCAAAGGTAATAATAACGTATCTTGGATAACCATCGGTTGAGTGTACGCAGCAGTTAGCAGTAGGAAAGAGAAAGAAGGTTTTTCAAGCGCGAATCTGCTTTCTCTGCACAATCGACGCGCGGTCAACGCTCTCGTTAGCAACGAAGACGAACGTGTATGTAGGAGCCTTGTTAACCCGGCGATAAAAGAATGAAGAGATTTATGCGCTGCCCACGTGGCTAGCTCCGCCTCTGGTTCAGCTTCCTGCAGCCGAAATTGTCGTTCACGTGCCGGTAAGGGAACGATTCACGCGTGTGGATGGGTTCGATCGCGTGAAACGCGTTCCTCGTCGTGATCGTTACGCCAACAAACCGGCCGCGTGACAGAAGTGGAACGTATTCTCGAAAAATCGCGGGTAAAACAGAACAGCTCGTCGTAAATCGTCGGTCTCCGGTTGCTCCTTTTTGCCGGTTTGTCATTAATTTGCGATGATTTGAGAAAACTGGGACAACGCGAAACGAGTTCCACGCGTGGCTCTTTCGAGTCTTCCAACTCGCGTCAGTGTCAATAAACGAAGAGCAACAAAAGCCGAGCCGTTGGAGCATGTGACTCGGAAAAACGCGATCGAGACGAGACTGAAAGAACCACGAGCACGAACGATTTACTCGATCGAAACTAGAGCAGCTTTAAACGTTCTCTCTCTTACACTTTCGTTCGACGGGACGAAATGGCGACGACGCGACGACAAACACGTATCTGACACGTCTCGTTTTAGCGAAGAAGCTGGCGAGCTCGGTTGATCATGAACGTAACGTTAAACAGGATGCAATCGCGTATCGATTATCGAGTATAATCGTAGATCGAGTATGTATAGTTCGCGCGTGCGAACGTTGTCAATGATAAGAAATAAGAATCGTCGCGATAAAGGCAGGTGATGATCAGTGGCGATCTAAAAATTCCGTGTAACCTAATTATAAACCCACGGTGCTTTCGTCGTTCCCCTATATTGATATATCTGGAGGAAAAAACCTGTTTGTGATTTAAATGCAGCGAGGCGTGTAATTATTTAAGAGAGCCGGGGCGAAAATGCGATTCAGTTGTACCGGATGAAAAAGCTGATTTACATAAGCGAAATAGAAAAGCGTATTGACATCGTGGTTGGATGGATGCGACAAGAAGAAGCATGGAGCAGGTATCTTCGTGCCACTCCGCAGGTGCATATCCCGTTTATCGATCTTCAATCTCGGCTCACAGGGTAAAAAATCTTTATAGAGAGACCGTCCGGACGACTATAAAATAATAATGGGTGGTTGAAACGCCCACGCGTAGTCCCTAATAACACGTGGTCTGGCCTGTTTTTTTGGGAACGCCCTCCGGAGTACTCATCCTCGAGAGCTCGTCCTGGATGGATAATGCAGGCCCGAGGGGACGATCGCGGTCGCGCGACGTGTAATTAAAACCGCCTCCAAGAGGATGCGCGTCTCCGCACACGATTCGCCCGAGCGAGACAGCAGAAAGGAGAGAGGGACCAGCGAAAAATTGGACACTCCGCAGACTCTGTAATATTCACCAGGTCCTCGAGATAATCGGTGATCGGCTACGATCGTCTATCGTTGTTCCACGAACCTAGATATCGAGGAATGCCCTCGTCCTCCTCGTCTCTGTCTCGCGACTGCCTGTGCATCGTAATCTGACGCAGTGGTGAACCACGGTAGCCAAGACAACGTCGTTCGACTTTGTTCCCTGTTGTAACGTTGGAAAATAAAGTTGGATGTTGATGGAGAGAGAGAGAGAGAGGTTTAACGAGGAGGTTGCCGGCTATATTTTCTGTTTTTCTTTTTCTTTTTCTTTATTAGTTTCCAAAGCGATTTATAAAGTCTCTCTAGCCGGTAGAGCGCCTCATGAATACGAATAATTTATAATTAATCTAGGATTGGGTTTTCGAGAATAACGCTCGGAAATGAATGGGTCACGGCGTATGCTCGGCCTCGCCGGCGCGTATAATGCGTTGCATAAATGCATGGGCGCATGCACTGCGTGTGCGCTTAACATAGATACGTATCTGACAATAAGAAACACATCGACACGCCGACGCACCGTCACGCCGCGCCGTCGCCGACGTGACAATGCAACCGACAGCCATACGATGCCCCTTACAACCACACGCATCCCTTTTTTCAATTTACTCGGGCGGCAGCCGTCATCCCGCTGACGTTGCACCCTCTGCTCCAATCCCATACGTCCTTATCGAAACTTTAACTTAACGAATGATACCGCGAAAATTCATCCTCCACGTTCGAATACATCGACGTATCGCGCATCGGTACCCGTTCATTTCCAATCTTGTTCGGCGTTCGTTCGTTTATCTCGACGCGGTTTATCACCGATCGTAAGTACCGATCGAAGAGTCCATCAAGATTTTTCCTCGTAACGCGATAACAGCAACCGCGTTCGATCACTCCCTCGAATGACGAGTTCTAAGATTTCGGGAATTAATCGAGAAACGTTTCTAAAAGACCAAGCGATTTCGAACACCCGCGCACGATATAAACGGGCTCGTCACCCCATTTTAGATGCCTTATCGCGTATCTTATGACTCAGCGGGTCATCATCGTAGGCTGCCTTTTTAAGGTACGGATAACAGAAGGTTGACGACCGTTTCTTAAACTGGTAGTCGGACGTTTCTCTCGTTCATTTGCTCCGGAACACGTGCCAGAGATGCACGAAACAACGCGTGGTTACACGCGTATTTATCCACTTGTAATACATACTTCCGAAAATCCGCGATAAACGCGGATAAAGTTGGATAAAGATTTCTCGATCGTTGGACGACGATGGTCTACGCAAAACGTAGCAATTAAAGCGCAAGAAATTGCTCGTTAGCGAAGCTGCGCACAGAGGCCAGCAATTTTATTATGATTACACGGTGTCCATGATAGATACGTATTCGTAGCTCGCAGGCAATTAACCGTGTATCATCGATAATCGCTTGCCCTGGCACGGCCTGATCCGAAAAGAAGTCGAAACTATACGATAAATATTTTTATTCGATGTAACGCCGCTTGGTTGAAATAAGAAATGCAAATACCGTGCCCACGGGTACCACCTGTCCGCCGGCCTTTATTTACGCAACTTTCTCTCGATTTTACGGCCTCGCTGAAATTAACCATTAACGCGCCGATTAACATAAGGTCGATACTGTTGCTGTACAAGCGTCTTGCCACTTTACACGCCGCGCGGACCAGTCGTTTTCCCTTTACCTACTGTAATGGAAACGTAAGTGGATTCTCTCGTGACAATGTTACTCGTTAAAGAGTTAAGTGGGTGTCGGTCGTACCTTTACAAAGTCCTCGCATCTACGCGGTTGATCGGTTCATCGAGCTTCGAGTAGCGAGTCGCCATTGCTAGAAAGTGGTTTCGAAGGAAATATGAAAGTCGAAGCGTTCGTTTAAAAAAGTAGTTTGTCTGCGCGTAAAAGTCAGATTACGGACGTTTACGTATTTTTTTACATTTTTAAATCAATTTAGAAATTTGTCAGAAAAATTTTCTATCGGAAGAAAGTATTTATATTCCGACATCGAGATCGATAGGTATCCGGATATTTTGTTTCTTTCGTATTTCCTTTATTCGAAGAGAATTTCATCCTCGTTTCACTCACGCTGTAACGTAATAATAGAAAGAGCCTTAAGGACTATCGAGCTTATTCGCGTGCTAATCGGGCATAATGCCGCGTTATAATTCAACGAAACAAGTTGGTTTCGAGGACGTGATTTAACCATCGAACCACCGTCCAGACCGAAGTAGTAAATTTGAAAAATGTCTTCACCTTCTCCTCTCTGTATTTTTATTCGATCGTCATTTCCTTCGAAAGATCGTAAAAGCAACGGGTCTCTCGATTCCGTTCGACATCCAATTGCACGTGGTCCGGATACTCGCCTTAATTTTTTGTTCGCCACCTAATTCGTATTTTGCTACGAGAAAGCAACGCCGGTTTCGGTTTTTCTTCTCGGATATCGTTTCTTCGTCGTACGAAAAAGATCAATTGTCCGTTAAGGCTATCGAGCGCAGGATGTAAAGAGGAGTATAAAAAAGTAATCAAATGATCGGTTGAAACTCGCCCGTTGTATAAAACTGGCGTATGGCGCCCCTCGAGCTCCACTCATTCGGGCATTATACATCATGTATTATACATGGTCCCCCGTATCTCTTCCCATCCCTTCCTCCTATCTTGGTCATTGTATTTTAAGAGGCAATTCTACCATGGCTGTTTTGCTTTCTTTCAGATCCGCACAGCGCTGGAGAATTGGGATGGCGGTACCTTCAAATCGGGTGAGTGTACGCTTTCGTCTTTCATCGGATTTTCTTTAGACGCTCGAACCGTAATACGATAGCGAAAGAACGCGAAGATTGCAAAGAAAAATATAAATCGCGATAGGTCGTGGTGTCTTTCACGAGGAAGTCTATGGCGAGACCGAGTCGGATAATGGAGTCGGGGAAAGGACGTAAAAAGGCCGAAGGATTCGATGGTAAATCATTGCCGATGCGCGAGTGTCTGTTCCGTGATGGCGAAGACCCCACCTGACGAAGAACGGTGGAAAAGAGAGAAAAAGATAGGAATCCTCGAACGGAAATAAGTTTCGTAGGGAAGGTAGCGAGATGATGTATCGCTGAATCGAATCATTTCGAAGAAGATTTTGGACGCGAGGTTCTCGTTCACGGTTATTCCATCATCGCGGATAAATTTTGCATGCCTTTCCAGTGTGTCTCGTATAATTAGCTTATTCTTTCTCTCTTTCTCTCACTCATTCTTTTATGTTTCGTATCGTCGATCATCCTCTTAAAATGGGTCAACGAGCCCACGATTTAGTCTCTCTCGGGACGATCGGAACGAGCCGAGAGAGAATTTATCGAATTCGTCAAGCACAGTGGGTATACCGACTTCGATACGGTATCTAATTGCCTCGTTCGGTGTGTCCACCAGGTGACTTATTCCCTGGCTCGTTTTGGAATTCTTACTGGGAATACCTGGAGAGTTACGGCGAGGCCAGGAGGATTCTGGACGAGCTGAGAGCATCCGAGGACCCCCTACTGCACTTTCTTAGTCTTAGGCAAGCCGCGGCCAGGCATTCCCCATCCTCGTTACTTCTTCTACCGGTAAGTTATTAATAGCTACATGAAATAGAGACACGATGTTTGCTTGTAAGCGATCGAATTATCCCGGCGATTAAGTCGAACCAGCTCGAGAGAAACAACACCTCGAGCAAACGTACGAGAATATAGATCCGTTGAAACACACCGATAGGTCGACACGAATATCGATAGGATCCTCGGCTCGAGGATGAAATATACGGTAGTTAGTTAGCTCGACCAGCTACACGGTTTTCACTTTTTAGCACACTAATCTATAAGGCGTTAAAGTATCCGCCGTTTCGTGTTATACGTACACCGACTAGTGGAAATATTTGAACGCTTGAACCATAGAAAACTTTAAACTTTTATCGTCCATACTTTATGCGTTATAAAAAACATTTCGAAATCTCGTTAGCGCTATAATCGCACTCGACTGTCGCCGTCGAGTATATCGATAACGTAGGAAAGAAACCTGACGATACAGAATACGAACGATATTCGTCAAACGATCGAACGAATAAATAAGCAATTCGCGAAAGGCGTGTACAAGTACCGAAGCGGGTACTTTCGCGAGCCACTGTACAGCGTTACGAGCACGTTGCTGATATATGTCGAGAATATCTCAAGCGAATTCTGTCGTGGATACGTGCGTAATTAATCGCGCGCTCGTTAATTTTAATTACGCTCATTCGCGGCGAAAAGGAACCGGCGTTTTTCCAGCCGGAGCGCCTTTGACGAATTACGTCGAGGGCGTTTTCTCGCGTCCGAGAAATCGACCATGGTAATTGACCTTAACGATCTCGAAGCAATAACGAGACCTGCCCCTGTCTTTTTACCGCTTCTCGAAGAACGACGAGAGATCGTCGTCGTGTTCGCTCACAGTGAAAGTCCTATCACGCGGCTGGTGACGCAACGGTGTACAAGAACATCATCTTCGGTTAACCTTTCGAGTTCCTGCCGCGTCTGTAGACAGACGAAGCTGTCGATGTTCCCGATCGGATCACTTACCGATCGACAACAACGTTCACGTACGCGTGTATCATCGTTCCGATAACTTTCATTTCGATGATCGAACACGCGACATCGTGCCGGTTAGGTTTACGCTGTACACCAGCACAGTCGCACCATTCACGAGATCTAAGTTTTGCGTCAGTCGGTTTAGGGATTTTATACGTACGATTTACGCGTATTTGGCGCAACGACCAAAGAAAAAGAAAATATCGTACGTCGAACAAACTTCTTGCCTCTTGACGAGCCGATGTTACATTCCGGAATACGCACTCCTTAATCCACACAATACGCAATTTCGCCGTGTATCGTTAACGTGTCAAAGAGTCTATTGTCAAAAGCAGCTTACGAGCTAATTTAGCGAATTACCAGTGAAAATTGCTCGATCTGAGCCAAATATCCGTACCGAATATACCGACCGAACGAATAACTCTAACTTACCCTATATCAAGGTACGTACATGTATCGCGGGAATAATTACAAGGAAGAATATGGGTTTTAGCCTCGCGGTACGTCGATGGTTTTGTGCGTGAATCGTCTTAAGAAAGATCGAAAGTGACGCGCGTAAGTTAGCCAGCGTCGATGCGGGGCTGATTACAAAATCGAAAAAATGGCAAAGTACCCCGGACGGGGTATCAGTGTGCGGGACCGCGGTATGTGTGAGATGAGCTATGTGACAGCTTATAACGGGTGTAATGATCGGACGCTTCGAACAGCGTCTCTCGGTACGATGGAATCGACCTCGACTTTAACGCCCGTTGAAATATAGACTCGAGGCTTGTAAGTCACGCAGCTACCCGAGTATCTTCGCGTATACCTAATGCTCGTAGCACGACGATCAGGCCTCTCGGTAAATGTGGTTTTGTCGTGAATACTTAACGAGCAACATCGTTTCTCCCTAATATCGCCATTGCCGGTATCGCTCGTTACTTTTGAAATTCGCACCGTCCAGCCAACTTTTCTCCGGTAAAGTAAGTACCCCGATGCTCGGCGACCGCTTGATGGGAGAAAAATTCATTAGATCGCCGACCACGATTCTCAGATATCATCTATCCTATCGTCTGGTTGCGCTAATGTTGATGCGTTCGCATCGATCATTCCGATTTTCCATGCTTTCCCTCGCGCCGGAGTATCCACGTAATTGAAACTTTTCCCCGGAGCATAGCGGATTAATCGCGTTATTCGCTATGAAATTTCACCTGCCCATCGAAGCACCTGTAGCCACCGCGGCTAGTACCCTGCCTACGCTAAATGTCCGGGTAGATTATGCGATGCCTTGTCACACGTGGGTGTCCCTGGCACTCCGGTACTCGTTCGTATCAGCTCCCCGGGCCGCGTCACCTTCGTTCCCGTTTTGCTTTGCTTGCTCGATCCACCGGTTGCAAATCCAAACTTACATTTTGTTCCATCCGTACACGTGTCTTACCGCCTACCGCGTTACAGAAACCACCCTTCGATATCTTACACGCTCTTCTATACCACGAGTTTCTTCCATCGTGAAATCTTTTTCAGCTATTTATAGCTGTAAACCAGATTGTTTCGCGAATTTCGTATAAAGCATTCTATAGGATACGACGTAATACCGTAAATAACGTGCTTGATCGTAAGTACAAGGCGTATATAAAGTGGCAATTCTTATTACCCAAACGAGAAATTACAAAGAGCGGATAAAATATGACCAACTTTTGTCACTTACAACGTTACTCTTACGCATTAAAAAGAAATCGGTAAACTTTTGTCGCATTCTGAGCTATCTGTTCCCTAGCGAGTCGAAGCGAACGAAATTCTAGGCGACGTAGAAAACGCTTCGACTCGCGAATCGAGAGAAAGCTACGCGGTGTTCTTCGCTTGGTACGCACCTGCGTTCGGATATACGCGGCCGAGCAAGCGCTCATTGTTTCTCTCTTCTACCTTGGCGTGTTGCAGAACGACGAGTGATTTACGAGGTGCACTCGTCGTACGCCGGTAATATGTGCTTTGCCCGAAGGGGCAGCGAGATAATTTTGTGAAAGGTGAAGCCTCCCGGACGCGTACAAATACTTTACGATCTAATTGATTCGGTTAGGTATATTGTCTCTTTCTGTCGGAGCTTTCTAAAGATGCGCGCATCTTAGAAATATATAGCCATCACCGTTGTTCGCGCAGACCGTTGCACAAGTCGCGGAAATAGTTAGGAGCATTAAAGCGAGGAATCATCGTGTAGGCAATTAAAAGCGTAAAATACTAACGGTTTCCCCTAGCTAGTGGATTATAGCCGTACGCAACAGACGGAGCGATGCTTCGCGGATGATAAACGATCTTTCGCTCTCATCGATGGTCTCGGCGTAAAATTCTGACGTTAGTCGATGCTTCTCGAACTGTGGAAATATACTCGATGTATTATCGCAGGAAACGAATATGAGCGGCTGCATGATCTCTCTTACGTTGTAAGAATAAAAAGAATCTTTGATTTTTCACTCGAGGATATCTCGAGAATTCTCGAGGATTCTTATCGGTGATAGTTCGAATTGCGCAACAGTCTGAAACGAAGATGGTACTATTGGTTGGATCTTTCATTCCGAGTTAATGGAACCCATTCGAGCTAACAAGGAGATACAAATATTCGATTAATGGAATTACCCCCTTTGCGCGTTCAAACGGGGATTAGGAAGATCGTCGGTTTATCGCGATATTTAATGTAATTTCTTTTTTGTCTTTTTTCCCTTTCTGCCTCTTGAATTATTTAATATTGCCGATAGTTTCGCGGTATAACGACGATACGCTTGGACGATGACAACGATGCTAATATGGTCGATCAGGTAACCGAACGATGATAATTGACAGCCTTGTGCGAAGAGATTTACACAAAGTTGCTTGCACACAGCGCGATGGGAGTAGCAATCTGGCAAGTTGGACGAGCTAGGGTTTTTTTCTCTTCCGTTCAAGCGTGGATGAAAGACGATTTGATGGGCGATAAACGCGATAATATAAGGGACAGTATGGCGGACCGTTTAAAGACGAGCAGACGCGACGCGATACTCGGAAAAACGAGCAAATCGGGCCCGGTTGCGACCGTAGAGAATTTACTTTGCTATAAATTGTGTCACTCGCCGCGACGCGACGCCGGTGTCCGTATGGAAAATAAAACGCCGTCAGGTAAATTAATTAAGCCCGGCGGATCGCCGTCGCGCCGTTTAAAAACCGAGAATCCGAAGAAGCGATTCGTACGGAGTAGGAATTTATGCCATCTTCGAGTCGGATGAAAGAAACAATCCAAGCTGCTCGCGAACTCTTGTTTCATGCAAACGCGGCCGTGTTTGTCTCCTGAATAAGTGCGCATTCCTCTCGGTGCCACGCATGTTCCAACGATTTTGCTCGATGATAATTAAAAAACACAACCCGTAACCTGTTTCCTGAAAGCGTCGAAGCGCGTTCACTCGTGACTTCCTCCGTCAACGACGTACCTGAGTACGTTCCGGCCCAAGGAGACGCTGTTAGACTTCTACGAGTAGAAACTGCGTACGCAGGTACGAGCACGAAGGGACAATGTTTCTCTCGGCGCGCCCTCGACGACGGTCACGTAACGCAAGAAGAAAAGGAAGAACTAGAAGAAGGTTATTAGTGATCGATCCGAGCTTCGACGTCTGGATAACAAATTGTTGCCGGACCAGTTTCTCGAATTCGAAGAATCGTCGCCAAGTTGTAGGAAAAAGATGAGAAGAAGATGGGACGAGATGGAAGACGAGGCAGAGGAAGACCTACAGTGACGCGCACTTGCAAGGTCTCCCCGTTTCAGGCCGCGCATTCCTCTTATTCTTTGGAATTATTATCAAGGTCGGAGCACGGTATCGCTCCTCGGGCTTAACCATAGCCGACAGGGATCTCGCGATGCTTACAATTCGTCGAACCGAACGAATCCGCGAACGATGCGATCAATTGCGTTTCCGGAGATATAAATCGGCCGAGTGCGACCAGCAATTTTCGACGAAAGCACGCACGATGACCTTTACGCGTATCGATAGAGGGTAAACACGGTGCGCAAGTAACTTGGAAAGAAATTGTCTCCGGACGTATCGTGTACGCGGGCGCGTTTCTCCATCGTAGGTGCGTAAATCGCCAGGGAATCTATCAGCGCATTGCTATAAATAATGCAACGAAAGCTATTAGTCATAGCTGGTGATCGTGCAAGAAGCGTCACCGAAGAACGCGGTCTAATCGATTCGCCATAAAATCGCGTCGCGCGATTCGGTAAGATTCGCTGTTAGCGGCGTTGATTTTCTCCGCGAGTAGAAACGCGGATGCTTACGAAGCTTCGAATCGACTCGCATATCGAAGAGATCGGATTGGCCTTAGAAAAGTTAGACGCTAGCGTGGTCTTGACACGTCTATCGATTCGATCGGTTTTTTCACTTTCGTACTTTCCATTTCTTCAGGGGCAAAAAATGATGAAATAGTTAACGGATAATTGAACCGTCCGCTGGGAGAACTGGTCGAGTCTATCGAGCGTGACATCTGTCTTAGAAAAAGCAATAAACATTACTTACATAGGCTTGGCGTGTATGCATAGAGAAGAGCAGCGCATAATCGACGGCATTATTTTCTCGCAAATGGAGTAATTACGCGGTATGCGTCGACCGGATAATAATAACATTATTCGTACGAGGAATAATCACGGGATAGAAGTGGCTCGTGCAACAAGGGACACGTAAGTGTTTCCCTTCGACCGGCCAAGTCGGGCGCGCGTAAATTTTAACGCTAACGATTACCATAAACGCGAAGCCGGCCTAGGACGACCTCGAAAACGTTCGAATAATTGACGGCAATTAGTGGAGAATGGTTATCTGCAATTACCGTTCGGCGAAGAATAATAGACTACGCTAAGGGAGTCGAAACGAATCCCGGGACACGGCGAGACGAAAGTGGCACGAGAAAAAACCGTGTAACGAGCCATTGTCGGTGGAAAAGGCTGATTGGGCAACCTACACGCGTGCACGGAGAATTTTCGCCGGCATTAATTTTACGACGGATAAGTGTGCGCGTATATAGCCACGCCAGTCGAGAGGAATCGGGCATAAACAATTACGATGGACCTTTACGCAACCCCGAATTATTGGAATAATTGCCACGTTCGTGGTAGTTAAACGACGCTTATTGCGCCTTGCTTGCATTCCACTGGTCTCGGGCTTACGGTACGCTGGTAAACCAAGCCCACTGTGCGTTACATTCTATTGACATGCCCGACAACGATTGTACGGTACGTTCTACGCGCCAACTATCCTACGCTCGGTATCTTGGTATTTCTCGGCAAGCGCGAGAATTATGGGCGAAATGGCAGACATTTTGAAAAATTACTGCTGTGCTTGTAGATGGCAATTTATAAGGGAAAAGTTATTTATTATATATACGTATATGTATTATCCTTAAAAAACTGCTATCTTTCAAACGGAGTCGTTACATTTTCAGCAGTGACTTTGCATTGCGAAAAACGTTTAATATCTACTTGTTGACTCTAACGATGTTTTTATCTAAAAAGTTAGCGAAACGAAAGTAAAAGTAAAAGTGGAAACGTATTTTGATCTTGTAACGTACAAATGCTCCGACTATTTTTATTTTTCTTTTATCGAAACGAGGAACGCTAGAGAGCAGCGAGGGATGGAAAAATCAGACAAGAAATGTATACTTTTCGTTATAGAAGAATCGTTAGAAACGTTGTTGGCAATATTTCCGCGAGTATCGGAGAGGATAAATCGTCGATAATCGCCGGTGATAAGCTGCAATTCTCCGACTTATCCGTGTATCTTGATTGGTCGGCTTTCCCCTTGAGGGACGTGAGCCCGTCCGCGCATCCCTTGCACGGAAATTTATCGACGATTACTTGAAAAGCGATAATGGACGTTCTGCAGGGCGAAGGAAAGTTGCTTTATCGGCTGGCTAACGAAACTAAATCGATCGCGGCTGACGATTATCGTCGCGATGTTAATTTATCGTCGGTGGTTGGACGCGTCGCGAGTCGGCCCAGTGTTTAACCATCGTTTCGTAATTCGAACGACAGTTTAATTATTAATAATTGGACGTCTCTCTGGTCCTGATATTTCCAACTATGATCTTACGATGGAATCATCCTCGATGACTGGACTCGCGTCTATAGGAAAAGAACAATGGGTTGTTTAAGCGATCGTGATTTTTCGAAAGGTTGCTCCTCGCACATACCTGGCGGACAGGTTGATTTCTCGTTAGAATCGAGGCTAATTGCTCCGTTATGCAATGCTCGCGGAGAGAGATCGTTTGATTTATCAATTCTTGCGACACCTTTGTCTTTTGTTGCTCGGGTTTTTGTCGCTGCCGCGTTTCCCATACATCGTCGAATGATTGATTTTAACGAGCTGTCCATTGTTGAAACGAAAATTAACCTTTATCTATGTAATTGCTGCACTATAGATGTATACGGTACATCTGTGCTAATTTCCTTCGAACACCGATCACACGGGAAAATTTATCGCCGATGATTTACCTATCAGTAAGTAGATATTTAGTATCTAGGCTGTGGACGGCCGTTCGTTTGCCAATTTCGTCATCGGAATTAATTAAACATCGGGTTTGCGCAATTCTCGCGTCGTCTATCAAGATCCTATCTACTTTCGAATTTCATTTCCTTCCAGCCTCCGGCGCTTCCGCTCCAACTGGTTAATTAATCGCAATTACGGCCAGTGAAATCGAGCTGTAGTTCGGCCAGTATCGCTTTTACTATAATTCGATGTTTCTCTTTCTTCCTCGCTTGTCTCGACCGACCGGTTAATTGCATTTACGCTGATTTATGTCCGTTTCGCGTTCCACACCTCAATTGTAATTTCTTCTATTCAATTACGATTAGCTTCGCGACCCATCCATCGATTCCGACCAACGTTTTCTTTTCTTCTCCGTGAACGATGTCGATATTAAAAACTATAGCGATCGTATCATCCTTTTCGAGTAATCCTGATTCATCGAGCGATGACGAAGGTTGCTCAACGGGTTCTGCCAACGTTAAGGATCCTCGTTGGCGAATCCTGCGAAGCATTCTGTTTCATTTTTTCAGCCCGTGAACGTATCGCTCCTTCGGCTATTAATTTAACGCTTCGATAACAGAGGTTAAGAAAACCAAAGAGGCCGTAAGAAAGACGTCGAACGTCGAAGGTAAAGATTCCGTTACAGGGCGATACCGTGATAATGGCAATTATTCTCAGTTGTGGCCCCTGCGGGTCGACGTTGCTCGTGGGCGATTACACGGCCCACGAATGTCAGAGATAGAGAGAAAGAGAGAGACAGAGAGAGAGAGAGAGACCGATATCGCTTATATTTAATATTCATTCGGTATAACCGAGCCACTGTCGTTAAAGCTCGGTCGTCGTAAAGCACTGTACACACTGTGGCGCGCACGTGTATCGCACTCGTCTTTCCTTTATGGTTTAAGGCTGACCAGTACGTACACGCGTAACGTCGTTACTTGCGGCACGTCGTAAGTAACACGTGTAAAGGCGCGTTTGCACGAGCGCGAATCGTCTCGTACAACCTTTTCTGTCTGAATATAAATACTCCACTCGATGTGTGCGCCTGCATGTGTACGCATACGGGCCCGTTACCCTCGCGCCTGTTAAATGCCTCCCGGAATTTCGTGGAACAATAAGTTAAAATAATCATTCGCGGAACCATGCGAGACCAGAGAACGCTATCTTACGTCCCGGTGCGTCTTGGATTAATTGCCACGAAGGTTTCGCGGACGTTGGCCAACATAATTCTCGTTAAACCCGAAAGAAACGGGTGGAACGGAGTTGATTTCGCGCAGCAATTCCACGCCGACTATACCAGCTGCAACAGTTCGCTTACCAAAACGTACACGCGTTACCCGATTATCGGATTATTTTATTCTATCTTTTTCGATGTAACCACAGGGTGCGATCTTGTTGCTTTAAAATTATAGCAATGAGAAACTAAGGTTTATTTAGGTAACTACCGAAGAAAGTATAAAGCAAACGGCTGGATGAGGTTGTTTGAAAAGCTACTGGAACGCGAGATTTGGCGCCGCACTCGGAACGCTATAGGAATGCATCGTTCGCTGGAGGAAGGGAATAAGAATTTGGACGTCGTTACGCAACGGTAGGAAACTCTGGCATGTTACGAAAGGGGTGACGGAGGCACGAGGTGATGCATCGATAATCACTTTAGCGGGGAAGATAACCGAGAAGCATCGCGTTTCGATGAGAAATATTCCCGTGCAACGTTACGTCGCATTCCGATACGACGTTCGATGAAGATACACGATGTACACGAGGACCCGCGATCCTTTTAGTAAAATTCAAAGATGTACGCGTAGACGCGAGGTAGAAGGGACCGGATGTCACGCATACATTGCGTGCGACGCAAGCACGGGGGAATTGCTGCAGCATCGGGGCGCCTTCTGGAATAATAAGCCATACCCGGGACGTACTTGTCCTGTTCGAGGACGGCTATCGACCGTGAAGGATCAGGAAAGAATGCAAATATTTCTCTGTATCCGCTTCTCATCGACTCGTTAAACGCGAGGATAATAAGCGGTAAATGTTGGTTCACGGGAAATAGAGAGGTGAAACGAAAGATTCAGTCGGGTTCTTTCTCCGAATTTCTCGCACGACAAACTATTTTCATCTACGCGAAGCGTCTTCCCGCTTCTCTCCACCAACTCGATTCTATCAATTGCGCATTCAGCCAACGGCGAATGTCGGATCAGCCGGTTGATACCCACTCGGTGGATCCCATAAAAACGATCGTTTCATTAGGATAGAATTATCTAGTAAGAACAGGCTGAGGTCATTAACGTGGCGCGCTCTACCTGTTTGCCGTTTATGAGGCGAGTTATAGTCGAACACGTGTTGCTCCTGCCGCGGAGGAAAGGCCGCCGTCGGGGGAGGAAATGAAAGTTACTTATTATCGAGAGGACGGGTTCGAAAGGTGGATATAATCGCGGTAGGTTCGCGGCAGAGATGAACGTTCGGCCGGATATCGGCTGGAAACACCTCCATGGGAAATGCCGCTCGGCTGCAGTTCGCCTCGAGCCACGCGTTTTCACGTGTACTTACCGATGTTCGATCCTTCGCGATCTAATCTTCCACCACTTGGAAATTTATCCGTTGGTTACGTGGTTTCCGGTCGATGAAAAAGGGAGCGTCTTGGGAAAAATGGCGAAACGGGAAAAGCTGGTTAAATTGATGTTCGGGTTGTCCCGACATCATTGACCCGGTCATTGATAGAGTATCAAGGGAACGTTGATGCAAGATCGTGAGCCCGGCGTGTAATTATCATTAATTATGCGGAGGAAATGGGAGAGCGAAGGTTGCTTCCGTGGATAGTAATTTGTTAGTATTATTAATCGCGTGGATGGAACGACCACCGTCCCGGTGTACGATTGAATCGAAGCCATGAATCGAAAATCGAGAGACACCTATGCGCGATGCATGGCTGGCGTAATTACAAAAAGGACGCCACGATCCTCATGAATAAAACATCGAACTGCTCGCAACGCCAGGCACGCGCTGAATTATTGAGAAAACATGCCGTTTGATCTCTCTGGGGCGTGATCTATGCAACGATCGAACGATCGAATGGAACTCTACTCGGGAGGACTTTGAACTCCGGTGATACGGAGCGAACAGCCTGTTCTCTACAATTTTTCTATCGTCGATGGTTTTCGAGTTTACCTCCGTGAAACGTTTAATTGTGTTTTCTTTCTTTCGCGAGGTAGAACAGAAGAGAGATCGTGACCGATCGCTTCTATCTCGTGCAGTCACGTTCCAGGCACGTTACAAAATTTCGTCGTCGAACGATGAAAAGGAATTCGCGCGTGCCGCTCGAGCGCGCCTCCAACCTCGCAACGACGGAAGAAACATCTGCCTCGAAAGCCGTCGATATAAATCTCGGCTAGCTTTTCCAGAGTCGTATTCCGTATGTTCCGACCGTTATGTAAATATTTCAGCGAAGATTCGCGCGCGAAACGTACTTACGTCGCGTATTCTCTTTGAAGCGCATCGAGAAAAATGCTTTTTCCTCGACCGATGGCGCGTACTCGCGCGACACGCCGATGCGCGTGCATAGAATCGGCAAACGATGGATGTGTGCGCGTTTGGCGTACACGTACACGCATACCATGGTAGGGTCACGCGCCTGTGTGCACTTTCACCGTCGTGCACGGCGGAACTGCAAAGTAGCCTACATGCAGGGCGTTAAACTCGGCTCGCGGCGGTTTGATCCGCGACCGAGAATCGAGATATCGATCCGTTGCAACAGCAGCGAATTCCTTCAACACAGAGGACAGCCTGCACGCGTTCCAATCGAGTTCCATGTCTCGGCATAGCCTTTTCGACCAGCATCGTCCGACATCGGTTGCATCATCCACGTGTCCAGCTTTATGCCACGATTAACGAACCTGCGTCAGATCTTTTTCCATCGGTTCATCGATTTTTCAAGACCACGAGCGAATATCCGCTCGGCTCCGGCACAACGCAACTCCGTTTTGTCTTATCCGAAGCAGGCAGGTTCGCGTGAACAGGTCGTTCGAACGCTTTATCAACTTCGATACAAAGTAATCGTTTATTTAACTGGAACAACGGTCGGTGGTTGATCGC
This sequence comes from Bombus terrestris, assembly GCF_910591885.1. Taxonomy (NCBI): domain Eukaryota; kingdom Metazoa; phylum Arthropoda; class Insecta; order Hymenoptera; family Apidae; genus Bombus; species Bombus terrestris. Next base: position 2,880,347 of record NC_063271.1, on the reverse strand, counting down.
GTAATACAAGCTCCGTTAAAGTTCGATGGATGGTGTAATTAAAACGTCGCTCGTATAAACGATACTCGTAGGAAGAAAGTTCTACCGTAAGCACGATCGACGTGGAATTTGCAACATTCCATTGGTTATTCTACAATTTCGCTGTAATAGGCGGGGTATTCATCCGACGAAAGTATTCGACACCGTTGAAATTGATCGGATATTTACGCCGTGTCGGCTGGTTTGCGAAGTTACCAGCGAACATCATCGTCGAACACGCGGTTCCTTTGTAACCATCGACGACCCTATGGAAAAATCTTAATCCACCGTAATTTCGCCGCGACTTTACGTACCGGGAGAACATACTCTACGTGCTTGGCGAGATTCGAAGTCTCGTTCCGGAGAATATCTTCCGGTATCTTTCGTGCAACACGGGATCCTCTCACCTTCGAACAATTTCATATTTCGTGTTGTGTGCGTTCGAGAGAGTTGTGCCGCGATTCGACCAATCGAACCGACGAACTATATCGTCGGATACTTGCGGATCGGCGAGCAATACGTGTCCGCGTTTATTTCTTATATAATACATGGCCGGTTTCTCTTCGGCGTTACGAAGAATTTTGTAAAAGAGGAAGAGCGAGGAAAGCGACTCGTTTTTCATGTAATGCCTGTATCGAGGCTCGGACAAGAGTATCGGATTACCGAGTTAAACGTCGATTGGAAGTTGATTATTTTATATAAAATTGCAGCTGGATCCGATCGATTTGATCGCGATACATTGTCCGTTAGTGTTTTACTTAATTCGCTGATGAAATAATCCGATCTTTGCGTGAAAGTTTCCAGCGTCGAAAGAAAGTATTTTAATATCGAAAATTACTTCGAACGATCTTCAATACCGCCGTAGGTTCCATCCTCTTTCTTCCACGCTATTCTTTATTCGCTATATTCTATACAAACCTGTGGCGTACAAGGTATGCATGAAATATTCGTTTTGGACACGCCTGCTCGTTTCGGATCACCGTTCTTCCTATTTAAATCCTATTTATCTCAGATATCGCAAAAAAAAGTACGATCGTTTTAATTTTCTACCGCCATACGCGTGTTCACTCTAAATATTCGTAATTATCGTGACTATCGAATATTCGTCGAGAGAGAAAGAGAGAAATCTTCCTCGTCTCGACAACTCTCTCACACACACACACACGCATACAGACACACGAGAAGGAACACTCGAGAGCGAATCGAAATCTCGACTTGGAAGAGAGCATTGTTCGTAAGTATATCGAACAGGAAAAGAAACGGAGACCGCGCGTGATAAATTGATCGATGCGCGTCTTCTCTCTAGAATCGCTTTCGAACCGATCACCGGGATACTCGTTAAAGATTTACGAAGACAAACAATCGATACAATAATTTATATAGCTTCATTGAACGCGGCGCGGCTCTTTCTCTTTCCCCGGCCGGACAAATCGTTCGTCCGCGATTCGAAGCGTACGCGTTCGCGTGCGGTAATAAAATTTCGTGCGGAATTTATTTATCGATTCGCCGCGTTTAACCGCATCGGCGAGGCCAGATGTATTCTCTTTGTCGGTGTTGGCCGGGTATATATCTCCGCGAGCAGAGCGAGCAGACCGTGCAACGCGTACCTTAGAAGGTAGACGCACGATAACCGGCCGTCCCTTATCTCGCGCGGTTCTAAGCGCGATCCGGCCGTCCGCGGTACGCGTTTCAACGTATTTAAGGCTTAATCCAATTTCCTGAATCCTTCGAGATCGCAACGCTACTCGCGAATGGATCGTTTCGTCGCGTTGACGTTTACGAGCACCGCGGTCTAATCGCTTTTACGACTTCAAGGTCCGCCACGAGACTCCGATCGAGACGAACCGTGTAACGTCCGTACGATTTAGCAGCCATGTTATTCGGTAGGATTATTATGTTTTTAATGGTGCTACATACGAGCCTGCGATTTCGTTATTAGAAACGTAAAAGCGCCGAGTTGCAGCGAAATTGCGACGTCATCAAATAAAAGTAAAAGCTTCCGATTCGAGATAGAAGCCATAGGTAGGCGATGGAGGAATTTGGAAGAAATCTTCAACCATCTTCGACGATTTTAACCGTCGCAACGTGAAGATCGTACGGATACGCGATCCGACAAAGGTCAACGAAGAAAAGTATATTTGAAGTAAATGAAACGACCATAGACCATAGAAAATATTGGATGGAATACGCGAGACGTATATTTTGAGGAATCGATACCGTGTTTAAACCTCGCGACAAAGAATTTTTCCAAAGACAGGTACTTGTCGTTAATTAGAAGTATCGTGCTTCTATTTCTATTGAAATAAATATACGTTGCGGGATGGAAGATTTTCGAGACTTTCGGTTGATGCTCGCGAATGTAACATTCGCGTTATAAATTCGTAACAACCTTCGTTCCGTTTATCGCTGGCAATTTCACTTTTGCTTGGTCAATCTATAAATACGTATAGTGGTACGCAGGCCGCGAGGCCGGGAGATTTCGATGCGTGGAAGCCGCAGAACCGCGCGTATTTGTTCAGCTGGGCCCGCGTATCCACCGCGTCCACGTAGCTGCGAATTTTTTGCGAAAATGCATTCTCGTCAGGGCGTCGGCCTAACGGGCCGAGAAACCGGACACCGGAAGTCACGCAGAGGAATTTTAGGCACGTAAACCGCGTGTCTTCTGCTTCTGTTCCCAGCTTCCTTATCTTCGCTTCGCGAATGTCGCGCTTGCGACTTAGCTGATGAAAATAAAGACCGCTTCGTCCAAGCGGACGTCCGTCGAAGATAATCGAAAATATAGTTTCGATGGCGAATTTCGTAACGGCGGATGCGTGCGGAATATAAATATGCGTGCTCGCTTGTCCGTGAGCGTACGTCGAGTAAAAGGGAAAGCCGAACAGAGAGAAACGAGAGGAGACCGTTCCTTTTTTTCTTCGTTCGATCCAATTATTTGGCTGGCTGGATCGTTATTAATGTAATAACGTCGGGAACAACGAAATTGTGCAGTCGGTGGTCATCGAGGACAGGAGAAAGAGAAAGAAAGGAAGGGCGGTTCGACGTAGTGAAATCTCGCCGCGTTTTTTGATCGGTCGTGCACGGTACGCTTGGCCACCCAATGCGTGTCCTACAAAAGGCAAGATCGAAACGACAGTGAGAGGAAGTGGATGCCTCTGGACCACGATATTACCGCTCGAATATCTCTTCGAGGTGTCTTTATCGCGGTTATTCAACAGCACCTGGATTTCGTATATCACCGGGCTGCGGTCGAGAGGTTCGTAAAACTGTTCAACGTGGTAATCGTTTAAATTTGCCGGAGCGGCGTTGGATAAGAAAGAGCGCGCAAGTATTAAATAGCTGGTTTGGCGCGAGCAACGCGTCGATAAAGTAACGCGTGTTCTCCGACTGCGCTTAGATTCGGTTCTCATTCGGCCAACTTCGACCTATTTCCCCGGGGTTGGCCACGGATAGACCGAGAAACCTGTTCATCGATCCAGGAATTCTAACGAAGGCTACCAGAGTGGAATCTTTCTGAGGAAATTAGAGGGCGAGACAGAGACCGACAACGACGTACAGAAGATTTAGTGGATATGGAAATACCTGTTACTTAAATCATCGAGCCTGGAATATTTAACGCAACGTTAACGAGATATTAGAAATCGTCGGCGTCGTAAAGCAGGATACGGTTATGGTATATATCGTCGTTGTATGATTATTGCATCGAAAGTGGGAAATATCGTTTGAAACTCGTAGCGATGAATACACGGCCCTCGCAATCGTGATTTCGCCGCAACCACGCCACGAGGTTTCCCAGATTGGCATCGACTGTTTCTAGCGGTACCAAAACGACTCCGTTACCGCAATTTCTTTCGGATTCTGTCGGTAGATAGCGCCTAGATTGTTATTAAAAATATCAGAAATCTCACGGCGCACGCAACACACCTTCTCGAAACCCTCGCGTTACCTAGCTTCACGTGCCAACTCGATACTTGTAAAGGCGTGTATGTTCGTCAGCCAACTGTACGAGATGTTCATAAATATCTTATAACCACTCTATGAATTTCCCGCGAATGCCGCTTGTAACAAGCTCGCGAACAGTTTTCGAAACCTACGAACACGTTACACGCGCGATACGCTATATCACACCGTGTTCCCAAGAATTTTTCCATAGACGCTTCAAAGAAGTACGTTTCGCGAACATCTTTGAAGATATTACTCGGGCGGATGGGAGACAACGGATTATTCGCAAATACCAGCTGCGACGGAACGTTTGAAAACGTAGTACGTAGAATTCCTATTTGCACGTTATCGTTGGCGTTTCTTATCGTTGCACGATTCGATCGTTTACCGAGTTTTATGGTCGTTCGGGTAAACAATGCTCGCTTTTCAACCTTGCGTCTATCGTCTTCGCGTAAATCGGACATTCTAACGAATTGCTTGTATTATCCGCGAGATAATTCCTAGGGGAAAGCCGATTGAAAAAACGTTGAAAAACGTAGGTAATAGGATCGCGTCGATTTACTGTCCGGTCTAATAAGAGTTGGTTAACGCGTCATCGACATGTTTCGTTCTGTTTTCTCGTGTTTAACTAATTTTAGCGTGACAAGACGAACAGGTTATCATCGAGAGGACGCACGAGTCAAGCTCGTGAACGAACCTTCTTTTTCTCCGCCTTAAACGAAGAAGCGTACGAAGAAATAAGCGAGTAAATGATATCGATATCACGCGTCATTGTTTCTACGCAAAAGCAACGAATTTCAGATCCACGTAGTTAATTATTCCGAACGAGCCATTAACGACGCCGTTATCGTTTGTGGACACTCTACTTAATGAGATTTCCTGCGAGTTTCTCCTATCGACGATCAAGGATATGGCTGTTGTAAAATGAGCTTCGCCCTTGGTTTACGACTTTTCCAAGACGTCGTAGTGTCTGCGTTTCGCAGTTTCGATCGTACATAAATTAGAGAGGAAAAGACACGAATTGGTATTTTGTAAGTAAATACGCGTTGCCAGTAATCGCTCATAGATTCATCGTCGTCTCGCGATATCCGACGATCGATCGATCGAATCGTACGAACCTGTCTATTTTTTCTCTCGTATGTCTTTTCTATCGAACCCCTTGACTTTCCTTTCTTCTTTGTTTTTCTTTTCTTTCTTTTTCTTTTTTCGTCAAAGCACGCTTCACGGTTCGACTTCCGTTAATTTTTCATCGACGAATCGACAACAGAACGGATTGAGGAAGGTCTCTAACCGGTCCCGCGATTCTCGTATACACGGAGAAAGAGGGGGGGGGGAGACAGGTTGGCAAGTATGCAGCGCGTTGAGCGTTTCACAAAGCGGAGCTTTCACCGATGGAAAGCTAGCCGACGGCCAAGGTGGCCGAGCACCTTGACGATCGCGCTACGTACAGTGGGTCACAAAAATTCGTGCAGCCTTTAAATGGGCTTTTAGTTCGCGTAAGGTCGTTGAAAGTGGGTCGTGCGCGCGGTAGTGCTCGATGTAATTGAGAAAATGAGCAGATTTATGTTCGCCACGCCGCACAGCCCGGCGCTCGTTACGTTTTACAGCGAAACTAATCTACTTTGTCGATCGTGATTTATGTAACGTCGAACTCCGTTAATTGGTTCATTCAGCTTTTCGTTCTACGAACGACTATTTACGCTCGACGTGGCTCCATAGACACGGATGCGTTTCTTCGCGCGACGTGATCGAAACGGAACAACGAAAGGCGTTAAAGTGAAATATAAGACGCGAAAATGTCGTAGGATGCGTGGTAGATCGAATTCTTAGCGCGCGACCTCCGTAAGGTCGAATAGACGACCTTCGCACGAAAGTGTCACCTAAAACGTTTACCTGTACGCTCACCTGCGACTTGGCTCGCCGCGTAACAGGTATACGAGGAAACGCGCGATAAAATACGTGCGAAATCTCGACAACCGCCTTCCTGGAAACCGCGTAACCAGTCGTGCAATTTTCTCCCGAGCAGGTTGCTCGCGTGTATTTAACCGAAACTCTGGAAATATCGCAATTCCAATTGCTACTTTAGATTTTCTTTCATTACGGCTCGAGTAGTTAAACGATCGACGATTTAATATGCTCGTTGTGACTTTCCTATTTTTACGTTTTAAGTTCCTACGTTTTCAATCTCTAAGTCCATAATTTTCACGTTTGCGGTTTCTTCCTTTCCAATTTCCAAGTCCGCAGTTTCTATATTTTCTACCATCCACCGACTAATTCCGTTTCTCGTCTCCTAAAGCTGCCAACGAAGTTTCCAACTTTGGTTTCCTATCGTTTCTTCGGAGAAGTACTACGTACCACGTCTACTCGGTTGCAGCTGGAACAAACGAGCGAGTTCGCTTTTCTGCGATCACGTTCGAAGACGGTGGTACGCGGCACCGGCAAATCATAGCTCTCGGTATACACGGACGTGGCCGAACACGCGGCAACGCACTTATTCACGCACCATCAGGACGTTTGCATACTTGTAACTGGTGTTCTCTCGGCGGCGCTCGTAACGCAGATTGAATTCCTGTTGAACCGTCTTGGATAAGAGTAACGACGGGCACAATCGCCACTATGCCGTAATATCGAGCTATCGCGGCTCCTCGTTCAGCCTCGTGATCGGCCACTCTCTGACGTCACTCGTAAGTCCTTTAGGGGAAACAGACTTCCGCGATACCGGGTCTTCTTGCCATGGCAGTAATGGTTTCCATGGATCGAGACGGTGACGATGATCGTTCTTTCGTTTAAACAGCGATAGACCACGTAAATTGTGTACCGTTTAATGGTAGGATAACGTTTCGGATCTTTATTACTCTGGTCTTTGTATCTTCGACAGGAAAACATACAGCGCATGTTGTTTCAAAGACGCGACTGAATTAATATCAGCGAAGAAACTCGACGCGATTTTGGTTGATTTTCAGTTGGCTTTTGCCGGTTTGCTGGCCATGTTCGCCGTGTTCCCTTCGATTTGTAACTACGCTGTACGCTGTAATTTGCGTGGAAAGGCACGCCTATAAATAGGTTTTTGTTTGAGAAGAAATCACATATTGGCGTTCACCGCTGAAACATGTCCAGTAGAGAAGCGATAAATTATTCGCATTATCAACGTACTCCAATATCCATGTACTAGATATCGTTTTAACTGTCTTAACAATAAGTGGCATCGGTCAAACGTTCGAGATATTGATCTGTAAACTGTTTGAATCGAAAGAATTAGATCCTTCTACACGAAGAACAAAAGGGGTCTCGCAAAGGGCGCAATTTAATCGGTCGGCGAGTCACGGCTTTTTACGTCGGCTAAGATCTGACGTTACGTGTCACGGTTTTCTGATTGTATTAAACTCATCCTACGAGAATCTCAGCCAGCAGAGTCGTTCAGCGCTGTGAAAAGAGATTGCGTTCCATCGATACGACGTTGAGTTGCATCGAGTCGAGTCGTCGGTGTTAGAACACGGTGTCTAAATAGCATCGTGAACGCAGTCTCGATGCGCGCCGTAAAGATCGGATCAACGGGAGAAGGATGGGAAGATAAAGAGAATGAAAAGGATCGAAGAGTAAGGCAACGGAGAGGAAAGAAAGGGAGGAAAGAAAGGAAGAAAGAAAAAGGAGAGAACGAGAGGAACGCTGTCGCGATGGAACAGAATCTGTGAGAATGTCCTTCGAGAAGTTCGCCCACGTTCGTTTTTGCTTCCGAAAAGCGAGTTCTCCGTGCGTTCGTGGAACAAAGTGGCACCGTGCGCGAAGGGGCGAGGGAGAGGGCTCGAGCGACCGGTACGTGAGTCAGTCCAAAGGAACCTGGTGTAAGGTACCGGCAGGAGGATTCTTCTTCTGCAGGACGTTGCACCGATGCTCCTCGAAAGATGTCTCTCGATCTTCTCGGCCCGAATTAGGAGACGCGTCGAAACTACGATCGCTGCTTTCTCCGTCTTTTTCCAACGCTAGTTTTCCTCCGCGTAAGCAAAGTCCCACGCGAATTACAGACTCGTCGAGAGAACGATAGATTTTGCAGGTTGGCCTTTTATACGTTAACGCGCGTGTTTTCAAATTGCTGGTAGAAACTTGAAGGAGCAAGTCAACGTCCGTTAAACCGCGAAATAGAAGCGCGATAAATTCACGACGATGGAGAATTTAGAAATTTTGCGTTCCAACGAAAGAGAGTTTACAAATCTGCTGGTAGCGTTAGTCGATCGTTTCGTTTCGGATCCTCCGTTCGTCTTCGCGCATCGACGATACATCTCCAGTTTCTCCGCCTACCGTTTCAAGAGCGTCAGTAGAGGCAACGAGGTACGAGACACAGAAACGGCTCTAAATACAAAGTATCCGTGATCGACCACGGCTCGAGACCTCTAATGACTGAAACGGGCGGCTCGCGTCATTTATTCCACACCAGATGCGCGGCAACGTTCCGCAGTTTGTACGAATAATATTGCAATGGACATTTCCATAAAGGACTTTACCGACCCTTTACTATACCAATTTGCGGTACCGTTAACCAGGATCATTACCCCGAACGAGCGGGTTCGTATACGCGGCACGCTTGTGTTCCGAAGAGCGTTTTTCCGCGCTTTAAAGGCTCGCACGCAATGCGGAAATGCTCGCTCGAGGGCGGTTTGCGCGTCGTTAGCACACTTTTGCGGAATAGGCTCGGCTCGAGGGGCATCCCGTGGATTTCTCGAAGCTCCTGTACCGGCCAAATGCGTCGAAAACGATCTTACTGCCATACCTTTCGTGCCACTTCCGACGTATCAACGCTGCTTGATTGCGCGCGGTCCAACGTAACCGAACGATATCTTTGCCGTTCCCTTATGCAAAATAACGTTACGCTTTGTAAATGTCGATCGTTGGGTCACGGTTGTGTAATTCGGAGCGTTCAGCATATTGCTACACGCGTCGTTGCGTAACGCGACGCACTTTCTCGAGCGACGCAACGTCATCTCGGCGTAAAGCTGTGCATCCTCCCTGAAGCTACTCGAGCAACTTTTTCTTCTGTTATCGTCCCTGAAATATTACGACAGATAGTTAAAACGCGTTGTAAAGCGGTCGAAAAAGAGAGCATAACCAACCTGTAACGTTTTCAAGAAACATGGAACCTCGGCTAAAAGTTCCACGTTGTTCAAGACCCGAAGATGCGGCTTAGCTTGTCCACGAAGCGGAGTCCATCGATCATTGTCGTAATTTTTCTTCTCGTGAATGGTACGGCTGTACAATTTTCTAAGCAAAACGCGTCTGACAGGAAGCGGAAAATCGTCTATATACTCGCGACGTAGGCAGTAGCCAGGGGCTTGTTTTCGAGGAGCACGTGCACGCCGGTAGCCGTGACTCTTAGACGTAGACTCAGTGGCAGCGAGATCAGCGGGCAGCGGGTGATAATGAAATCTAAATTGCAAATTATGACGGGACATAACTCGCGCTCGTTATCCTCCGCGTTACGCGCCATTGTCGCACGCACTCTCTCTTTTCCCTGGCGGATTTTCATTCGGTTCGAGCCAGCTAACTCGCAACTCGGTGGCATGCGGATACCTCGCGCGCCCATCTTTAATACCCATTCGAATCTCCCCGTCTGCACACGAAACGGCCGATGCAATATGCCGTGGACCGTTAAGTGGCGCGACCTTACTGGGTCCGATGAAAAAAAGGAACGTACGAAAGCCACGTTGGAGCATTGTCGGGAACCGCGTGCGATGCGCACGTTCCGCGAACGGGGCTTCGCAGGAAATGAGGAACCACGCGTGTTCCAAACACGCGGAAACGTTGCCACGGGTCATGATTTTCCTTCTCTTCGAGGTTGATTCGCCTTTCCTGGAAAATTGCCCGATCGGAATCGGTAAGCGATTATTTGGAAGCGAGCTTGATCGAGCTTCTTCGAGTACCCTTTCGGGATGGAATCGCTCGTCTCTTCCAACCCGGTGAAGCAACGCAATTAAAGATTTATATCGCAAGAGGGCCCTCTTGCACGATAATTTATTAATACTATCGGCAAAGTGGTGTTTCTGGAGTATGGCGCGCATAAGCAACGTTGTAGCTTAACGTTTCGTCAACTAATTATACGATAAATTTATTCGAACACGACGGGTGAAAAACACGACAAGTCGTATCTCTGATGTTGCGTAGACGAGCAATTATGAAATTCAGTGGGTTAACGATCAATTCGGCGTGAAAAGTATCTTTGCGCGAGTGATTGGCAAAGCTGTAAACGATTGGCGCAAGCGCTTGTATTGTATACAATTTTACAATCTTTCGTAGAATGGGTCAATCGACTGCCTCGTAACGTATAAAATTTTATTACCAAAGTCGCGTTACCGATAAACAAGAAAATTTATTAACGCTGGTAAATTGCAACTTGTAAAATTTATTAGTTCAATCGTGCGAGAGAATCAGGTTGTAAAGGGGAATTGATTCATCGAAGGGATGGGAATAAGTTAAACGAACCTGTGCACAGAGTGCGAAGCATCAGGCACGCGGAAACGTTGCGTGAGGTCGCGGAATCCTGGCAGAGGGATCGTCTTCCGACGGAAGAATCGTCAATGAGATAATGGGGCGGGTTGCGAAACATAAATTAAGATATTATCGCCTCGGTGTCTAAGAGTACGACTGCTGGGGTGATTGTATTTATTACGACCGTTGCGTTAAATCTTTCCCACAATTACATAAATAACAAAACGCGCGCAGGCGCAACGCGCTCCGATCGCGTTATAAAAATGCGACCAGAATTTACGAGATGCTGAAAAGAAAAAAAATACAGGCAATGCTTCGTGCGGATGGTTTCAAAGTCGAAGTTAAGCTTCTATAAGCTGGCTGGTAGTTTAAGGTGCGCCCGAAAAAAAAGAATTCAACATAGTAGCACGCGGAAACGTTGCGTGAGGTCAAGACTCCTCCTGGCCCTGGAAGATGAGGACGAGCCGTTTCCTGGCCACCCGTGGAAGATAGCCTTGGCGTGGCCAAGGTCTGAAAGATAACTCGCCGACGTCATAACAACGGACCCGTACAAGGTCTGGAATCCATTTAATTCGACGCCTGGTTAAAGCTTACTCACGGAACGAGTCGACAGTTCCCGCGCGACACGCGAGACTTTCATTATTCGTGATTTACGAGAACATAACACCGCCGTTAAATCCCGCCAAGCTGAACTAATTTCTGGCGAAAAGGTAGTAGCCTGTTATTAAAGGAAATTAATTATCCATGTTTACTGATTCATAGAACTTTACCGCGGGTTCCTTGAATAGTTAGTTACAGACGAATCTTACGGTTCGTAGGATCGATCAAACATCGTTTTATACGAATCGGATAACATTTCGTTGGCAGGTGTCGACGTATAAAATATAAACTGATTCGTAGAACTTCGCGACGAGATCTTTGAATAATTACGAACGAATATTGCGGTTCGTAGGGTTAATCGATCAGCGTTTTATAGGATGAATCCTTGGAAGGAACCGAGATATACGATGACGCGTAGATACGTAGAAAGATATAATTTCCCATCGATTTCTCCTTGATTTCTCGTCGATTCTCTGCTACATAGTAGAACCGTATAAAACACGAGACTAAACAAGGGGCAATCGCGCCTCGTTGTTCGAATTGGAAGATCAAGCTTCACCGAAGCCGGCGAATTCCACGCCCATTGTCCAGCCATTTATTAATACCTCTCCATCATTGACCTCTCCATTAACCCGTTTACGCAAGCATAACCGTGGTCTGCACACGATAGCCAATGCTCTCGAGCCTTTAGATCGCGAGTTATTAGACCGGTCTTTGCGGATCGTTATCGTTGGTCGATCGATGGAATGGAGTATTTCCTGGCGGGACTCCGTGGCCGTGTGCATTCGCGACTTTCACGAAGAAACGATCTCGTTCGCGGTCTTAACTCTCGATCGCATAGCTTGTTAAACGGGACGACTTGAAAACCGAGCGCCGAATGCGCGACGGGCACACGCGTCGCGAGTAGTGAAACGCTGTAAATCACTATTCTCTCTCTCTCTCTCTCTTTCTCTCTCTCTCTCTCTCTCTCTCTCTTTATCTCTCTGTACTATTTCGAATAACTACGATTCTTGCGTGGCCGATTTTTTCCTATCTGCCGCGCCTACCAACGCGTCTATCTTATCTAAACCCAAACCTAAACCGTTCCGTTCATTCCAAATTCTTTCGCAATTTCCTCTCCTCTCTCTTTTTCCTCTGGAATTTCGCGGAAGTTAGGCGAAGTTTCTGCGATAGTTAATTTGCCGAATGCTTTTGCTTACGATTCATATCGATTATCTTCGATGTCTAAATGTTCGGCTCGCATATTTCCCTATTAGTCATGCGCGGATTAACTATGCAAAAACGGGGACTTTTAATGTACACGAGCAAATGAATAGGCAACCATAAGCCCGTAAGTTTCAGTGTTCTGTTTAATATATGTACATGTTCTAATTCTTATTGCGGTAGAATTCCATTTATCTCACCTCGGAAAGAAGCAAATAATTCATACACCTAAGGTTCGTACAGCGTATTGCCTAATTTATTTCCATCGTACAAATTTCACGCTGCTGTTAACCGATCGACGATCGAATTCGTTTTATAACATCCTCTATCTTACATTCCTTGACCCAGTTGATCCAACTAGTTGCAGAGATTTCACGTTTGCTTGTTCAAACTATAGCTGCTACTGTCGGCTGGTTCAACCTTGCATTCGAGTGACATCGTACGAACCCTGCCGGTCGTACGCATAAATTTCTCAAATCGTCATCCTTGACGCGTATATCACCAAGTTTAGAACTGTACGAAGCATACAGGCGTATACACGCATGAATTAAACGCGAATGGTTGCTTAAGCTCGCGCTTCAATGTCAGGGGAAATCGTTGTTCGACCACTTCCTGCGGCACGTTCACTTCCGTCTCGCTCAGGCTCTCTCGCGACTGATAATCTCCGAAGGCAGGTCGTACTGAAACGGCGGGCCGTGGTCGTTAATTTCTTGCCGGAGTGAAACCGGCACGGAGTGCGCAGCACCGCAGATCAAAGGATAATATTTCTCACACTGGCCGACAGTATAATCGGCACGCAATGTTTCCCTTCTCGTGCACGTACACGAGAGAGTTCTCTCCCAATAAGAGAGGAGAGAGGGAGAGAGAGATGAAGTTAACTCTTGGATTTTACCAATCGGTCCACGGTGTGGTGCACGTGTGCATTCGCGATTCGTGAAAATCGACGACACGAGCGAACGCGCGACACACTTTGCCAAGACTCGCTTTCGCGTTCGCAAGTCGCTTAGGATTGGACACCGGAAGGGGAACGACCTGTCGATCGATGTATCGCTTCCGTGATCCGCTACGGGGTGACGATCAGTCACGGTAGATCGACCGACGATTTTTATCTTTCTGCAGAAAATTCAATTCGATCGGTCCTCTCGGCTATGACGCGGTGAAACGTGCGATGAATCGGATCCGATGCAAATATCGCGGCCAAAGTTTCGATCATAAACTGGACGCTGCTTGCGCGCGAAACGTTCGCGTGTGCTCGGTTCGTTGAGTTCGAGATCGTCTCGCGCGGCGCTGAAGAACTTTCCGCGTTCCAAAAGGACGTTGCGTTGGTCGGAGGGTTGAAAAAATGGCTGGCCGAAAAAACTTACCGCGATTTCTTCCTGATAACATGGATTTATTACGCGCAGGATCTCCGTGGCCACGCAGTTTTGGCATTCCAGTTTTAGCGCTGAGAAACTCGACCGAGGAACATGACTCGGTTTTCTGGATGTATACGATGCATTTTAATCGCGAGCCTCATTGTCGGTTGTCCGTACGTACCAATACCTTTTGTAGCTGCTGTAGAACACGAGGGAGGAAGCATTACGTAAACTTACGCGTGTAGGATTTATTTTTCGGATTATGACTGGTGGAAGAGGAATGCGCCCAGCGACCTGATCTAATCGGATATTTATGGCGCTTTGACGTTATCTTCGATTCAAGGCGGGCACTACGTGTTTCTTCTAACAGCGTGCTCCAGATTCGCTCTCGAGAGTGTGCAACGTAGAAACGTGGAGGAGGTGCGATGGAACACGAAACTACGAACAATAGGTAGACACGTGGCGCGTTTCAGTCGCACGTACTAGCAAACTCGTACCGAATATCCTGAATCTCGTACTTTTACTTCGCAATGACGGGCATAAATCGAGGCCTACGAAAGCGAGAAAAAGAACGCGTAAAAAAGTCAGCCACGACCGCAGACTGACGCGATTCCACGATAGCCGCGATTTATTCAGCCTTTGCACCTGTCGCGGTCTTGAAATTTAAGCCTTCAGCGACAAGAAGCGCGATCCTACGAACGAAGATTCCGTACGTCGAGAAACTTGGACGAATTTTTCCTTCTCGCTTTCTTGCTCCTTTTTTGCCGCTACTTTATTCCTCCTTTCGTTGGTAAATTAACCGAGGACGTCTGCGAGAGTAATCACCGAGATTTTGGACGAGACACGATTAATTATTTCATACGTGCAAGGATATATTCAACAGGTAGCCGAGTCGGATAACGCATACTTCTAGTTACACGCCTCTTACGTTTATCGCATAGGTGAATCGCGATGTAGGACGAGCAGACTTCCGCGAGACGAGTCGAGAGGAGACTCGACACGACTCGGCTCGGCTCGACGAGACAAGACGAGAGACGATGAAGACGAGAGATGCGCGAGAAGAAACTAACGCGACTAACCGCACACGTTTCGAGCTGCATCATGGATCACGCGCTCGTTACAGAGGGACGAATCTGAATCGGTTTGCCTCGCGTAACTCAGATTCTCACGGATACCGTTGCCACAGGATAAAAACACGGAACGGAGAATGAACCTGGTATCGGACGATTCGCGCTAATTACGCGTCCGCGTAATAATTACCGAGTGGGCCTCTGACACGATTAATCAACTTCTCGGTATCACCGTATATAGACGCGAGAATAATTGAACTTTTGACGGGATCTTACTCTAATGATATCGTTCAAGCAAGAAGGAGGCACGTTGCGTTCGTTCTTAATTCGCGTCAGGCTTCGTTGTCCTTGAAAGCGACGAAGAATCACGAGCGTGCCTCTTTGCTTGATTACCGGTTAGGGTAGATCGCAATGCGTCAAAGCTCGATGAAAATCATCGGGAGTCTGGACGCGCGATTAACCCTGTGTCCATCGATTAAAAGCCGGGATCGGTCGGTGTCCCTTTGCCGCTTATCGAGCTCTCATTTTCACCTCTCTCGTGCTTTCAACCGACGAGTCTTCGTGGAAGCTGGCGTTCCACGACATCCCGGCAACTTCTCGCCATGTTCCGCACGACTACTCCCCATTTATCGCGTCCGACATGCAAGAATATCACCGCGAAGCAACCGAGAACCAGTCATCGTGCCATTAATTAGCCGGTTGACGCCTAGAAACAGGAATTCATTCCGGGGTCAGGCATTATCAATTCGTTTTATCGTTACCGAGACCGTTACGGCGGGACACGTTCCGCCGGTTGCAAATAGAGTACGATGCACCCTGCGGCGCATCCAACCTCTGTACATCTCTGATATCGAATCCTTCGAAATCTTGTAAAATCGATCGATAACGTCGTTATTCATCTCGTTCGTAATCCGTTACGATCTTCTACGATTCAGCGGAATAAATACCGCGTGTTTCTTTAGCGATTGCCGCGTAACAACAACCGCGTATACGGTTGACGTCTAGATTTCCGATCGTTGGACGAAACGTCTTCAAAATCTAAACGATAATAAAGTTCTCCGTGGGAAAGAAACGCGAAACATAAGAGAAAATTAGGCATGGAAAACGTACGGAAGAACCCTTTATCAGCGCTCGGTTCGGTTGGTTCGGTTTCCCCGGTGAGGTACGAACGACGTGTAAGGCCCAACGGGGAATAAGTCCCGATCGCCATGGTAACCGGTGACTCGGTCTCGCGTCTCGCCGTCGTGGATCGTGCAACTTCGATCCGGTTCGTTCGAGTTCGTCCGTACTCGGGCATTTTCGTAAGAGCGAGGCCAACCGGTCGGCAGACGCAGTCTCCGCGCGACCAGTTCGATTCCGCACGTAGCCAGTGATCGGTGCTCGTGGCGTGTATGTCTCGCGTCGCGTTTACGTTCAATCTCTGTCTCGAACGTATCTCGTGTTTTGTTGTCACGTTTCGGTAACACGGTTGTGCGTTCTTTCGCGTCTCGTTCCGATCGTTGGAACATAGTACGAGGGAAGACCGTCTCGCGAACGGCGAGTAACACTGGAAACCGCGAACCGTAGAGGAAAGAAACGGTGCACGTAGACTACCGCTTTAAACGCGGACCGTGTTTGCGAGAGAGCGCTGCACGCCCGAAGGCAAATACCTGTGCCTGGTTTCAAGTCGATCCGGCCCTCTGACACGTCGCTTCCCCGTAGGCCGCTACTTTTCTGCTCGATCGGTGAAACGTGCTGTAGAACACAGGTACTTGAAACGGTATCTGTCTGCGTTCAATTCGCGTACGCGCGGAAAAACAAGCGTGAAACGTCTCTCGCGTAAGACCAACTAAGATCCAGACTGAGAGAAAAAGAGAGAGAGAGAGACAGATAGACAGACACGTTACATACACGAGCTCTTGAACCTATCTACCTACGGCGCAATAAAAATCGTGTGATAGTAAACAGTGACCGGTTTTTTCTATCGCTTCTTATCTCGCGTTTTCGTTTCTTTCACTGCTCTATCCACGCGTTACAGTTTCGAGTGAACCACGGTGTTTTGCTGCGTTCCTACCGGCATCGTCCATCGACAAACAGAAAGCTGTGTATTGGCACGCGAGGCACGAGTGTATACACTCGGTGTGCACCGCGTATCCGTTCCGGGAACCACCTGTGGATTTCGCGCGAACCACCGAGTGACAGAGAGTGTTGTATACTCTTCTCCCCGTGGAAGAACACGAATCGTGTGCTGGCATGAGCTGAACCACGTTATCGAAGGACGAGGCGCGCACAGCTCGATACCACGATGTCCAAGACGGAGTGAAGTATCGTTGATCGTTACGTCGGTGTTAAAGCGGGTCGAATGATGACCATGTTCGGCACCCTCGTCCAGAGGCTCACCTCGCCGGTGACCTCACCGACGAGTCCTCGACGTCGTTTTAAATCTCCGTCGCGTTGGGAGGTGCAGAGCGATCCGGAGGATGATCCGGCCGCGCCAGTCCGCAAATCCAGGGCGAAGCATCTGCTGGACAAGCGCAAGAGCAAGAGCAGAGCGCGAGCTTTGAACGTGCATTCGGAGCAAGTGCCGATGTGCAACTCCGGATGGCACGACGCCGCGTTTCCGCCGCTTCGGGGTACCAAGAGCCTCGGCAGGCTCGATGGCATGAAAGAGGTGAGTCTCGTTGTTCCCATCGAATATTTTCGCCAAGCTGATACGCACATTTTATGGGATTACGATACCTGGAATTCACGAGCGGCGTTGTTCGTTGCGTAACGTAATTAAGCAAGGTAACGTCGAAATTCCTTCGATGTGTCATCATCGAGACAATTCGCGTTCTTCGATGAAATTTCTTTAATTTAATCGGTCACATTTAACGATAGGAACAGAATAGGACAAAGACGGATATTTCTGATCGTTTCTAGATCGATATTTAAAATATCGAAGATGTTTAAGCACCGTTTAAAACGACTAGGAATTCGTTACTATGAATGGTTCGACGCAATGAACCAAGGGAATAAAATCACGCGCTTTGCATACGCTATGTTTACACGAATATCGCTTAAGAAAGCGGAGAAATCAGAAAAGAAAAGATAAATAAAAAAGATTGAAGCATCTCTTGTAACGATTAAAAGTACGAACGGAGGTGTTCTAGTAGAGTAACTAGCAGGAATTTCTGTCTCACGTTATTCCACGAATTCGAGAACGATAGTAAACACAGAACAGTCGAACGACGGTAGACGTAGGTAGTTTCTAAGCCGCGTCTGATGTTTTTATCACCGATAACGCTACAACTCTACGACTTTAATCGAAAACAGGTTTCACCGTTTTCCATGCCGAAACTGGAACAGAAACCGTGACCTGTCTCGCGGCTCGTGGAAAATTGGGATATTAGGTTGCGGCTTGAATCGATTAGTCGGAGTCGCGGGGCCCGTGCGTTGTTTCTCGCCGATAGTTTTTAATTAAATACGATTGGAAACCCGACGATGTACATGCCGCAACCTGATTACATAATTGCATCGCAACGTAATACCAGTTTTTAAACGGCTGTTTTTACTATGGTCTCGTGTTCCCGTACTCGCGAGTTTCGCGTAATCCGCGCGCGTGGTTATGTAGGCAAGCGTTAATGACTTTTTATTTCGCCGCGCGTCGAAATGTTGCGGCCATTACTTCCTCGTATCCGTGGCACGCTCGTTCCATCGTGTAACCGGAACACCGGATAGCTCGAAGAAAAAAAAAAAATTCACCGAGCGAGCGGAATTTCTCGCTTGCCTCGTGTGTTTACTTCGCGTTGGAACGGATCGACTTGTAAGTTGACTCGCGATTATCGGCTATTCTCAACCGCGAATGTTTTCATCTTCCTCTACGTATAATATCGATTTCTAGCTATTTCAAATATCGACGTACATACGTATATTCGGGATTACGAGGGAATTGTTCGAACTGGTTTAACTTATCCGAACACGTTCTCTGGCATCCATAGTGGAACCGATCAAGAAGGTAATTGATCTCGCTTCTCGTCTTCCTTCGGTGTTTCAATTTGAAGCACGATTGGGAATGTGTCGCTCCGATTGGTTTCCAACGGGCTTACATCTCGTTTGACCGCAATTTCCGCTGTATTACGCAAAATGTGTTTTATCGTGGTAATTAAAGAAAGGAAAGAAAGCCGATGGTAGCCGAGATTGCGAAGATCGGGTCGAGATAGCGAAAGGCCATAGGACGTATATTCGTAAGAGAGGAAATTTGTTAAAATTTACCTTAGAATGTCCTCTTATCTGTGTCATCTCATCGACGTAAATCGTTTGTTCCCCGAGAAAAAGTGGAGTTTCTATATTCTTTGATTTCTGAGAAACTTTATTGGTCGAATACTTGCAAAAATTCTTCTCGACGTACATCTGTCCGATGGTATAGGAATGCAACTACGATACCGTATAGCCAAAATTGCGCGCGTCTCGCGGGTTCCTTGCGCGTGTTTCCTGGCCGGTGATGAAAAAGCGTACTTCGAACTGCAGCGCAGAAAAAGGATGATCGTAAAATCGGCAGCTTTCACCGAGCGTAATGCAATAGCGTGGCTCGTTCGTAACTTGAGCAAATTGTGCTCTCTCCGTAAAGCGGCGAGCAGTGGGTCGCGAAATTGTGGGTAGAAGGAACGGCGGTGCACGCGGACGGGGCGGGTTCGGTGCGCATAGCGGCCATTAAATGTCGTCCGCGGTGGTGCGGCGCGATTCGTAATTCGACGAAATTGCACGGTTTTAACGACTCGGTATTTGAACGACGAAGGCCCACCGACAGGCTTTTGTGCGTTTCTCTGGCCGGCGCCACACACGTGCACTCGCGTCTATATAGGATGCGTGTGCAACGGGGGGTATTAAGCCGGCCAGTAAAAGCGGACGTTGCCAAATGTTCGTAATTCGAGCGACTCTTAACTCTTAACGACGACAAGACTTTCGTCGTTCTTTCCCCTTCTCCAACCCGGGTTGCAGCGTAGCTAACCTTCGTCAACTTGGTGTTCCCCGAGCAGACATTCCCCTTTTTTCTTTTCGCCCGCTGTTTCGCGAGGGTACGCGAAGTGCCATTAATTTCGCACGGAAAAAGAAAGAAGATGGATCTCGTCGAACGCGTTAGCGCTATGTAACTCCTGGTGGTACGCGCGCAGCCCTTAACGACTACCTCGCTCCCCTTTAGCCGAACGCGAGAGGAGACGAGAGAAGGCAGCGGAGCTCTTGTCGAGCAGCAACGACTCTTGCAATCGCGGCAGATAGGGATCTGCCTGGGCGCATCTAGTTAAATCGCTGAGCTCGCAGGACTTCGCTTCTCTCTCTCTCTCTCTCTCTCTCCCTCTCTCGCTTACTCCGCGAGACACAAGGAAGTCCCGGGCCGCCTCTCTCGATCAGATAACATCGACGATCGGACGTGATGGAGCACGGTAGCCGAATATCCTCAACATCGGCTCGCGTGAACGTTTGGTCGATTTTTTCTTCGCGCGCCTCCGCAGCATCCACACCCAGGGGTCCTTGAACGCGGCAAGGCCTTGAACCACCTTCCAACATTACCCACACCGTATTTATCCCATCGAATAAACGAAATACACTGGCACTTACGTTCGATACTTGTGAATGAGTCGAACGGATGGTAAGAAGTTGGATAAAAAATTTGAAAAGAATTCGCCGATTCGACGATCTTAATATCATCGATAGTTGTCGCGAATATTACGTTTAAGAGTACGAAAGAGACCGAGTACGTAGCTGTGCTGCGATCGAGTATAAGATTTTGGTCGTTAGAAACCGGTGCCAGGGTAGACCGACTGAAATTCCTCGTTGATTGGAAAGCAACCTTGCGAGGAAGCTCGTTGGCCCGAAGGCTTAGCACGAACCGCGCGCATTCCGAAACTCTGAATCAAACCTCGTTTTCGTTCGCCATACCGGTGTGGAACGGCGTACCCGTGAGCGATCGTTACCGCAACAACCTGTATCTGGCGTTCAGAAAAACTTTGAAAATTCGTAAACTCTCTTTCGTCGATTCTGCCTTTCGCATTCGAAGATTAAACGAAATTACCAGCTTCACCGATGCTTTTTTTTTCGAAAGATTTACGCGCGAGTTCGCCTAAACGCGAAACGAATGACGAGAGCAGCAATCAATTTCGCATATATCACAGCCAAAAGGGATTAGCGGAACAAGCGGCGGGTTTCGGCTCGCGTTTTTATTTGCCAAAAATCCGCGTTGCTTTTTGTCCGATGGAACGAGCCAGTTCGCCGCGGGTGTCCCTGCCATTGTTCGGACGAATTCGAAAAGACGAGGCAGAGAACATGCTAATTGCGAATATGAAAATCCCGACGGGGGTGTTTGGTCATCGGTTTCGTTGTTTACGAGAGATACCAAGGATCGTCTGTCTCTCTTTTCCTCTCTCTCGAGAGAACCGCTCTGTAATCTTCGCTTTTTTCTGCATCCCTTAACGTCCACAGGGCCAAAGGAGTTACGACACGCTGCACCATTCCCGGGGGCCAGCAGATTTCGTAGAAAAACGAGTCTTGTTGATGGCAAAAAAGACGAGAGGACTCTCGAAACGTTTTGACCGTGACATTCTTTGATCGTCGTTGCTCGCTCCTTCCACCTGTCCTTGATCCTTCCTAGAAGATGCTAGATTCTCTCGTTGAGAACGTTGTTTAGATGTAAATGCCCGATTGAGAAAGAGGAGGGGAAACAAGCTAATAAAATACTCACGAATATATACGAACAGGAGGTGTCCGGAACGCGCGAGCAGGAAGCTTTTGACGCGCTCGATCGTTATCCTAATTACTTGGACTTTTTTCTGCAATTAACTCTCCTTCTCCTGGCCCCTCCGAAGATCTTCGCGATATCTCGTGAGATAGTTCGAACAAACCGATTCACCGAATGCCCTTTTTTTACGCGATTCTTCGAAATCGTTCGCGTCTCGGTTCGCCAGCGATTTTTCGCACGGCGTTTCCCCTCGCCTCTGTTCCTTCTTGTTCGCAGTTTGATCGATGAAACGCCGCCGTAGCGCGACTCAGACGCGTATGAATAATTAAACGAGCCGTGACATTAATAGCGTTATCAGAGTGTAAACACGTCGAAGAAAACGTGCGGTGGTTTCGCGAAACAACGCGCAACGATACTCGAATCTTGGCACATTTCGATGGAAGCTTCTCGGAAGCGGATTAAAACGTCGCTAGTTGCACGTAATTTACACGGTCAGATGGAAAAATAAGAATGAAAACTGAGCGATAGGAGGTTGTAATTAGTCAGCCATTAAGTGGAAGTGTATGTAGAAAATGTAAATCGGTGGTGGATTCACGCTTTTCAATCGTGTCGTTCTTTCTCAGGCTCTCTCCCGCCAGGCTTTTCATTTCGTTGTTTTCAGTTTTTCTCAACTTCCACTCTCGCGGTCGTAACAGCGCGTGGCGAATGAAATATCAAAGCGATGAATCGTCTCGTTACACCTGGCTATTAGGGCGTGCGCGAATTCACTGGCCCAAAACTATCGTTCGTTCACGGCCAGATCGTTTCGTTAACGAAGGTAATCGCATCTCGTCGCTAAGACGACACGCCTTCCACCAAGGAAAAAGAAACTGGGGAATGTTTTCGCGGTTGCCACTCGCTGCTGTCTAATGTTGCCCGAGCGGGATCGTTACCTCTCGGGGAAATATAGCCGCGTTAATGATCGCAATTAGATTCGAGACAATTCTCTTCTTTCACTGTAATTCCTCTCTCTTCCCTACTCTTTCTCCCGCTCTGTCTCGTTAAAAGCGCTGCACACGGCCGAGGAAGCGTGGTGAATTCGTTTGTTTTGTTCCCGATGCGATCCAGTTATTCGCAGTAATTAATATAGTTACCGGTTACCGAACGTTGCTTTATATTTATATACGCCCGTTCGTTAACTTTGTTTCTCATTGCAGTTAATTCATCTCTTCTTTTCTCTCCGAATGTTTAAACAGCTTAACAGTTTCGTTAGAAAATGAGCCACGGTGCGATCGTGATATACGTACGTACGTACATACGTACACAGCTAGAAAACGAAAACGGCTTTGGGACTGTGTCGTTGGGAATCCACGAGAAATGTCGTCGTTACGATCGTAGCTAGATTTAGCGCGTTCGATAAGAACACGGCGTTTTCTCCTTTTCTTCGTTTACGGGACCTCGTGGACGACAGACGGTTAATCGACCACGCGTTTCGACTTTGCTCGATAATATCGTTCCTATAACGAAGATCTTCGTTCATGATCGGAGCGTAACTTTCGTTTTATCCATTGACCGTAAAATTAAGCAAAACGGACGGTGCCGGACAAAAATATTTCCTCGTCTAGTTTCGTAGGATGTCACGAAACAAATGGAACGAAATTAAAAACGGAAAAGAGCTCTTGTATTAGATTGGCAACTAAGTGATTGCGGATTTTGTCATTAGATGGTATTGACAAAATCCGCAATCACTTAGTTGCCAACTCAATAAAAGAATTCCTTCCTTCTGTGACCATGAACGAAGAAGACTTGTATTTATATTCCGCAATATCCAAGTTTATCGAACTTTCTCTGTAATTCTCGGTTCATAGACCATGGAATAACGCGATATCGATCCAGGCAGGGCGTTTCGATGGTAATTGGCCGACACAGGCCGTTAGAAAACGCAACATCATAGAGCATTCTTTCATTATGGAATCAGATTGTATCTTGTCGAGGCGTGCTCCCATAATTCAATTCTCCGGTCTCACACGAGTTTCGTGCGAAACTCTTCGCCTCGCAATCGCGACGCATTTTCCTCGATATGCTTCGCGGTGCACGATGCGGGATGATGATATCGAGGATGGCGCATGAATGAAAGAAAGACACCATGGCTCGATGGTATATCGCGTCGCTCAGGTTTGTTCGAAGCGATCGCGAGTAATCGATCGAGCATAGAACAGTTACCTCGAATATCCTCATCGATGACGTAAAGTTCTATCCTGTGCGCTAAAATTCGATGCTAAGGCTTAACGAATAAACAACACTGCGTAATATTCTTGCGAATATAATATTGCCTAGGAATAATATTAGCATTTATTATAAATATCGTAATTGGACGGCGGATGTTTGTGGAAATTCGGAAGAAATAAAGTTGAAATAAAAATTTGTTCGATATTCTGTATATGTTTCCGTATTGTACGAACTCTGTACGTTCTTTTCACGGCTGTTTTCGTGTTTACAGTGACGGACGATATTTTTTAGAGCATAAAAGATGTAACTAAAGGAATAGAGTGGAAAGGTCTGAGTCTGCGATAAATTTAACATTACGATCTTCCTTCTAAGAAAGAATTTTTAAATCTTCCGTGGTGTGATTTTTCATCGATTAACGTTAATTTAATCATCGATTACCGATAATCGCGAATTGGTTGGTGTAAAGGAATGTACTAACAGTGGTCGAAGGACGCGCGTTCTTGTTGAACGAGTCATTCGCCAGATGCTTTCACCTAAATGGAGGGAACAATGAACGTGGAAGGGTCAGTAACTGCGTAACGAAAAGGCGGAAAAGGGGCGCGAGTCACCGTTGTACGCTGGCCGGCTGTAATGCAGTGAAAACGAGGTCTTAACGACCTCGACATTAACTCGCCTCGTCGTGTCTCCTTTTCGCTCTTCCTCTTTGCTCGTTGTTCTAGTCATGATTGTCGGCCCGATGTCAGAGATCCTCGACCCGAAGAACGCGAGGTTCAGGTTAAAAGGAGAATTAACGTCGCGCCACGGACAAAGTAGCTGAAAACGAGCTTTATAGTAGTCTAAAAGACACGATTAAAACGGACGAAGAAATAGTCGAGGGAAATCGAGATTGCGTGCCGTTTTTTTATAGTGGTGACTACTCTATTAACCTCTTAGCCTAGTGAGTCTTTTAAAAATCGAACCGCTTTCTATCGTTACGTTTTTACTTCTACGTGACATCGCAGAAAATCTCTGATAATTAAGGATTATACGATTATTTCCTTTTACAGGCATCCGATAAATTACCTCGGTTGAATCTCGTAAGACGAACAATTTGAAGTGATCGCGCTTGCGAGAAACGAAATGCTCGAGCCGCTCGATAGTACCTCTTACTTTTTTCGTCTTTGCCCGATACGATTGCGCTTAATCAGCGTCGACGAAACATCTTTCATCGAGCCTGAATCTCGTAGATGGTCGATATCGAACGTTTATCGCGAGAAATTTGCGTATATATCTTAATTAACGCTTCGTACGGACGTCTGGCGATGCAGAACCGCATTCCTCTCGACTCTCGTGCCGGATTAATTGCTACTCCCGACGAAATATTATTTTCGGCCGGTGAACGCGACGTTCGACATGCATGCTCGGCAAAATTACAACCCGTGAGCGTTCACGTTCGAAGTATCCAAGGTACCGTTACCGAGTTAACCAACGTAGCGCACGAAATGTTCGAATGACGGCTTCTCCGCTCCATGCTATCGTTCTTGGAGCTTCTCTAATCGCATCGCAGGGGACCATTGTTTCGTAGTTCCAAGAAAAATTCGAAAGAGAACGGAAGAAGGGACGATGCCCTGGCGTTTAGATCGCGATTCGTCGGCAGACACGTCCCTCGTGCGCTCAGGTACGTCCACGACATTTGTACGTGCGCTATCTCTCGAGTCAGCACGATTAAATCATCGACCAGTGAAAATCGTCGATCGTAGCTCTACGTTCGGTTGTCGCGAGCAGAACCAGCTCCGATACGAGACGGCTTATTCATCGGCTTGTTATTCGCGGTATCGATTTTACCGCATACCTAGGCTGTCTATTATTGTTCCGGGGCTCGACCACCGCAACCTCTCTGTTTATTAATTATGCCGATTATACAAGGCTTATCTATATTTTACATCCTCGCTTGCGTACTTACGCCGCTGTCTCGCGGTGTCCAATCACACTCTAATCGCGTTTAACAGATCGGCATTCCGTATTTCGTATCTCAGCATTTACGATGCTTTACAGCCAATCGAATAGCTTAACCCCCGTGAACTATCCGTTCCATTCGTTATCCTCTGAAAGACATAGAGAGAGAGAGAGAGAGAGAGAGAGAGGGAGAAAGACTCGTACGGTGTCTCGTACCATTCGGACTAGTACTCCACCAGTACTAAGAAGACCGACTAAAATTTTTTCCTGACTAAAGGAAGCTGCAGTCGAATTAAGTTTTGAGAAACGCGATCGATGGCCACACGGATCGAATGCAGATACTCTGGCGAAGATGCGCGCGGAACACGGGAGGGACCGAACGATCGCACCGTTAAAAAGACCGATGGACGATACCGATTAAAGAATCCTGCTGGATCCCAGGTGTGGCTGGTTTACGCGAACACGATTTTAGACCCGTTGTACTTTATTGGCTATTAGTTTGATTTGCGGTAAGTGGCTCGTTACGCAATGAACGCCATCGATTTCTGCCGCGGGTGCACGGTTCCATTGCCGTACCTCGAACTCGATAAAATCGATCGGTATCTTGAACGCGGTACGGCTGCCCAAGAGCGTATTAGCACCGATCTAGTTGCTCCACGTACCACCCCACGGTCTTTACGATCTTCGATCGCGATCCTCGATCGCACCGCGGGACATGCTTAATTCGAATTACGCTAATTGACGAGATACGACCATCGTATGTACATTGCCCTCTCTCTCTCTCTGTTTCTCTCTTTCTCTGTCCCTCTGCCGTTATACATAATACATACAGAATGGTGCGCACCGGAAACGGAGAATGAAGTCTTCGTTGGCTCTAATTCGATCGAGCGGATTAGACGGCGAAGCGGTTGCTACGCATGGCCGTCGGCTGACTCGCGTTAATCCGCGTTATATTTTCGTTCTTTATTGCACGCGATGCTAACTGCCAGGATGGGAGACTCGAGGAACGACGCACATACCTACGCGTCGCTTGTCGAGGCATCGTAAATATTTGATATCACGATCGAGAGAATTTCCCGGAGGACAAGAACTGCAAATTTCAAGTTTTTCTCGACTTCGGAACTTCCGGCGGATTATCGTGAATTTTTTTAACGACAAAAACGTAGATGATTGACACAGCCGTTCGTTGAAAAGTTATTAAGCTACTCAATCCTCGACATTAGGTATTTTATCGTGAGAAAACGTTTCGCCTTAACTCTTAAATCTCGCTCTTGCTATTTCAGTCGGGCGAAACGTTTCTCACGATTTCTTCCAGCCAGTGTTGGAATGCTGTGTTTCGGAAATTTTGGAAATTTCGCTAAACAATTTTGCGTGGGTTTGGTGACGCGACGTGGAATCGGTGGCGCGTTGAACAGGCGTTTGGTGTAGACAGGGACCTTGTTCCACGCAGAATACGGCCCTCGGGAATGCCGAAGGTTCCGGTTCTGATTCATTGTCGCGTCATATATCTAGACGCCGGTGCCTCCGTCTCTGTTGCGTGGGTTGGCACGCACGCAGACGCGTGCAACTTGACCGGAGAGATACATATTTGCCGGCTGAACGCGACAGAAAGAGAAAGCCGAACGGTGGAGCTTAACGCGAGAAAGAGAAAGAGCCAGGACACGAAGTAAGGGAGACTCGAAGAGCCGGCAAAGAGAAGTAACGAGCATGCCTATCCGCGCCATTCATATTTCCTGGAACACAAGACTCCTCCGTGCCCAGCCGCGGCCCATTTCATTTAACGCGTTACGACCGATACGTTATCGTCCCTCTTGCGTCTGCCCTTTTTCGCTTTTCTTTTTATCATCTTCGCAGTTACTCCATAGCGATACGTTCGGAAGACAGATGGTTGTTGTCTCTTTCCCAATACTTGGAGCATCTCTTTCGCCAACTTTTTCTTCTTATTAGCGAGTTTTTTAGGTCTCTTTTATCGATCTTTCGTTGTCAGTATTTTAGCTCTCTTTGTGTTCGACCGTTCGCGGAGAGACGCGTTCGCGGCAGATCGCGCCAACGAGAGTCGTAAATTCTCGTTACGATTCGATAATCCACGCCACGAATTGGTCGATTCATTTCGTTTAGGATAATAGAGATGGTTGACTGATCGTAACGCTGAAGTAACAGGTTATAATGCATATACCTTATTCCAACAACTTTGGATCTTAATAACCGAGATAATGGTATAGGAACGCTAAATTTACACTTGGAATTTATATTGGAATAGTTAGATATTTATTTGATAAACGATTTCAAAGATATTCATCGATACACACTTGTACGCGTCTCGGCACTTTCTTCCATACCCCACTGTTAACCGACTGAACGGTTTACATTCATTTGTTTTCTAGACGCCGCGCACACACATACTGATATTCACATACTTGCACACACTGATATTCACATACAAGTATTACTACTACGCATTTAACCTAGTCTAGCACATAAAATTATACATATCTCGATAGATACAAATAGTTACGCGATGTGCGTTCAGACGTATTCCCAGAGACGCGTGAATAGCAAGTTACAACTGAAGATTGATCAATGAACGAAAACCAGTCAGACCGATCAACGGAGGAAAAACCAGTGAAGAGACGTTGACTGATCTAAAGATCTAAAGACAAACCAATGAAGTTCGGTGACGATGCTGTCGCAGAGGAAAACTATCGCTGTGTGTTGGTCGCACCACCACCGGTTGCTTGCGGATGCAAATGACCGTTGAATATGGGAAAAACCCGACCTTCCGGTTTTTTATCCGATGAAACAATAACGATAAGGAACGTCTCTGCTCAAATATATTTTATAACAATTAAGGGCCCTACGATAAATACAAATGCTGAGTTTTATGATAGTTCCTTAGGATCATTGCAGTCCGACTAATTACATTTGCACAGCTAGTAATCGCCTCGACCGAGGGATGGATTATGGTTTATGTAAAGAGTAATCGGACGTAACACTGAGTTCGTAGTATATTTATCAAGTACACTGGGGTGTCTTGTATCACGTCAATGTACAGTGTAGCTAAAATGTAGATCGGAGTTCGTGAAACAGGAATTGTACTGTGCATCGTATCGATTTGATTATTCTCCAATTGAAATCGTTCGATAAACGATCGTCGATAAACTTGTTCAGTCGTTCGAATACAGCTACGCGCTACTATTATGGAAGAAAGAAATGGAGGATGTATCCTTGATGGAATGGACGACGTAGCTCGATGACGAGTCACAGCGCGATGTCTCTCCATCCAGCTGCATCTTTTTCGTTTTTCCGGTGAGCGTATGCTCATTTGTGGCACACCCTGCTCGCGTCGTATTACAAGCGTCGTTCCAACCACATGTCGAAATCGGCCGTAGACGATTCCCCGCCATTGTTTGCAAACACCTACGAGCAAGCCAGGTATTTTCCTTTCGCGTTCGACCGCGACGCTTACACGCGTCTTCTAAGCGCGTTCAATCTTCGCTCGGTGAGCCAGATGATCCGATCATTAGGGAGTCGAGAGGCGTCCCGATCGACCAAACGATAATCCGTCAGTCTACGCTCGTCTTGGCCTTTACCGAGCTCGATGAATCGAGCCGAGCCTATCGTAATTTTAAGACACCGTCTGCCGTGGAATTATTTCGCGGAGAATCAGTAAAGAGTATAAAAGACGCGTGATTAATTGTACGCTTTAATTAATCTCGTTGGCTCCGATCCTGCTACGTGTATTGCGTGGTCCGGGTAAAGATTTCTTTTTAGCACGAGGTGGGAAAGGATTTCGAAAGATTTGACTCAATATCATTGTAAATTACATTTCATTACGTCGTTACGCGTTTATACAGTTTTGTGGAATTTCTCAGCAATTTCCAAGGTTTCACTCGCTTCTCACAGTAGCCTCACGAACTCGCTACAAAGATACTCCTTTCGACTATTACAAATTCACAGATTTCGTTCCGCAATGCCACGTTGTTCGATCCATTTTTAACAGCAACTCGTCCACTCGCAAAACTACGAAAACGCGCGAATCAGAATGCGAAACGAGCAACCGACGATCAAAATTCTCAGCCGCAGCTCGCTCGTGATCTTCTTACGTGACCGGCGAAAGCAACGAATGGATTTCGGTTTCACCTTCCGAAAAACGCTTCTCTGCTTCTTTCGAAACGCTGTTCGGCGCTCGGTTGGACAACGAGATCGAAAAGTGGATTTGATCGATTCGGTTTCCGAGAGCCTCGAACATCACCCACGTATCTTCCGCTATCTTTTGCGACGACCAGCAAGTACCACAAGCATATACGTTGCAGTATACGCGTGCGCAAACGTGTTGCACGAGCGAGTCGCATAGCAGCACGCTGCACCCACCCGCTGGCTCCGAGTACCGATCGATGATCCATCGATCGCGCGAACGATCCACCGCGGGTAGTCCCCGGGCAATATCACCGAGAGCGAGATTTATCTCCGGACATACTCTCTCGGTCAGCATCCGTGTACACGTCGCCGTTGTCGGCGCTTGTACGTACACGATGCCGGGTGTGTGCACACCATAGGCCTCTGTAGGTGAATAGGAGATCAGCGTGCCTCTTCTTCTTCGTCTTTGCCGATCGTCCAAATTGTAACGTTCAGGGTTACGATGTTTGTCGAGTTGATTTCGATATTCGATGTATCCTATGTCGATCGCGAAGTATAAACGAAGTAACAGCATATGCATGCTAACTCGCGAAAGTGTTTGAACGTCTCTAGAAACTTTAAGTTGGTATATTATTATACATAACTCATCGACAGCATCGCGATTATATCAAATTAAATTTTGAAACAAATCTAAGAATCTACGTAGAAATTGCGAGATAGCTGCTGCGAACATTGCACCGAGTACTTGAACAGTCGATTGTTCGTTTATTGAGAAACCGGAACGTTTAACGAGATCATCTTTGGCACTAATTATATAGAATTATATGCGTTACAATGTTACGATATTCGCGTTACGTTACGGTACTAATGCAATTTCGAACGTTATCAGGAATATTATCGTTCTAAATATATCGCAGCTCTATGTGTCGTTATGTGTTTTTCTATGATTCTATTTATGATAGAAGGTTCGTTCCATTCGCTAGAGCTGCGAGCTGAATTACGCCTTTCTTCTTTCCCTTTGCTTTCGTCTCGCTAAATCTATAGGCTCTTAAACTGATTTGTATGAAATATGCGCTTTTGTGCACACGAGCTCTCTTGATCGCGATCTCTCGTTCGTATTCCTTCGCTTTGATACGTGTCAGATAAACGTGCACGCACTCCAGCGCCTCTTGCCCGCCATAGAATAGAAGAGGTATGATTTAAGTGCTCCCCGACGTGCACCGTTATACGCCACATTGCCATGGTTCTACGCGAATTCTACTCCAGACTCGATATTTTTTTACTGAAATCTCTTTCGCTTTTTCTAATCGCCGCTTCTTATCTCCTCTTTCATGGGCTACTACTCTTCGCGAATTCGCTGCGAACTTCTCGTTGATCGCTTTCTATTTTAGAAATTTCTATCGTAATATCATTGAAAAAGTGAAAAGATGCTAATATAAAACAGTTCCGACGTTACGATAAAAGTGCAGTTAAATATATTAGAAGCGTAAGAGTACGACGCGACGTAATACAACAAAATACACCGAAC
Organism: Bombus terrestris; assembly: GCF_910591885.1. Classification (NCBI taxonomy): domain Eukaryota; kingdom Metazoa; phylum Arthropoda; class Insecta; order Hymenoptera; family Apidae; genus Bombus; species Bombus terrestris. The sequence goes on along the minus strand of NC_063271.1, from coordinate 2,849,183 downwards.
GAAACTACCGTTTAAAACTTGACTAAAAGATTAAAAAAGCAAAAAGAGCGACGATGTTGCAAATACCATTTTTTAAATTTACCTTGGAATTAATTTTACTTATCTCGTAATTAAGCCCTTCCCGTACTTTAGCGAGTCAGACTCGCGATATTCGTGTTTGGGCCAAAATCTTCATCGCGAGCCTGACTCGCTAAAGTACGGGAAGGGGTTAATTGTTAATCGTCAACTTGAGCAATGAGATTGAGAAATTGAGAAACAGTGGAGTCGGTCGATTTGTTGTCTGGCTCAATTATAAATTACAACTCCATCACCTGCTACAGACAAATGTCCAAATATACCTACTCTACCGTTGGTAAACTCGCCATAGTTTGCCTGGTTCGGGGAAGATTTAGTCGACAGGTGCGAAGATCGCGCGACCAAGCCAATAAAGCGGACTTGGAGAGTGCTGCTCGGGAGGACGAGTCGTCCCGTAACTCCATTACTTATGCATTCGTGCGGCTGGCTCGGCGAGTCTCCGCGTTCTCTCTCTACCCCATAATCTACGGCGCACAATGTCGTCTGATTATGGCCGGGCCGATATGTCGTTGATTCGGCCGGGTCAAACCTACGCGCGTTATTCAAATATTAAGCCAGAGCTCGCACACGTACGTATGTCCCTTTAGCCCCGGTGGACGCTTGTATTCTGCCCATTACAAAAACGAGCAGCGGGAGTCGAACGCGAGATCGAGAATTCGCTGAACTCCGACTCGCTGGGTCGACGAACTCTCTTTAGAAAAAGTTCTTCCAGCCCTGCGAACGCGATAACGCGCGATTTTTCCTCGATTCGGTATTTTACCATCCGTGAACAGTCCGTACCTTTTGCGCTTTTCGCGAAACTTTACTCGTAAATTTCTTCGAAGCGAAATTTGCTTTTCTCGAAGAATCTTCCGGATAATCCATCCTTTGATCGGAAAACCGATTCTACGATATAACCGAGACTTTGCCAAGTGTTTTAGAGATTTTTGTTGAAGGTGTAAAACGGCGATCTTCCTTCTTCCTATCCGTTAATGCTTGTAATTTTGTAAAGTACCGTTGGAACCACGTCGCTATTTATTATGGATGGAGTATAGAACGTTGACAGATACGACGGTGAATCGATCGAAGCAACGAGCAGAAGAACGAGCATCTGGTTGTTAGTTTAACGGGGGAAGACACTCGAGGTCGGTTCGCAGGAATTCTCGCGAGTACGAATCCCCGGTAAATTTGCATCACAATGCCAAATCAAGTTGGCTCGGAGGGGAAAGGATGGTGGAACACGTGGTCCAGGGTCGAGATGTTCCGCGAAAGAGGCTTGGCCCCTACGAGGACGCGTACATACTTAAGTACTCTCGATACGATGGTACACGCGCGAACGATTCACGACAGGGTTGTGTTCCCTCTGCTTCTGTCTCTTCTTTAGGGTACTTCTTTCTCTTGTCCACCTTAAAATTTGCAAAGAATCTTCCCAGATGACGTACGTTTACAGCATCTCCTTGCACCTTCTTTTCTTCAGTCGTGATTTATGCATCTCTCGCGACAGTCGCAACGATCCTTAAAAGATCTTCCATCTTTTCGTATCTTCTTCGCTATTTAGAGGATGAAAGAAGATAAAACTCGCATAAAGGAGTCGATTTGATCGATTCAAAGATCGAAGATAGATTTTACGCTTTGCCCCTGATTGCACCTGACGACTGTTTCGACGCGTCATCGTTCGATTTTCTAGGCCAAATCAATTTTCATGTTCGTTTCGGGCGTCGTTTCCATTGATCGCGTTTAGATATCGAACGACGCGACCTGGTTCCGCGCGCATGACCAACCACACGACCTATTAAACGCGATTCGATACCGATTTCATTCGAAAACGCCTTATCCTTGGACCAGAATTTCACCATATATTCACCGTTTGCGCAATTCCGCCGCACCTTCGTTTTTTTCTTTTTTTTTTTCTTTAATATCAATTTGCACCTGACTCGTGACTCGTGGCTGTCTCTCGGAAAGGAGTCGCGAGAAGTCAGGTTGCAGCACGTGCACGATATCTTAACGCAACACTGTCGTTCACGGTACAAGCAAGGTAGGCGATCTGGAAGAGATCCGTTCTCGCGTTTCCGCCATGCATGATCAGTCAGGCGAAATGGTGTATGTAACCTCCAATGACGTTCGAGTTTATGTGCAATTACTTCCGATTGAAAATGTTTCTTTTTTTTTTGCAATCACGCCGGTCGATTAACCTTCGTTGGATCATTCAGGAGAGATTTATTCCTCTATACGTGAGTTCGCTATATAATTACCATGGGAATAAAAGAAACTTTTTTCACGATAGTGCTGTATAAAGAATATTAACCTTGTTCCAATTGCCTAATAAAGATTTATGTACTTACGTTTATTTTCCTGAGTTTACTCATACCGTCGAACGAAGGCAGGTATCTTTCTGAATCGTTCATTGCGAAGAATCAACCTAACTTCGATTAATCACCAATGATTCGTTTTTCTATAACCGAGTTAAACCATACTATTCTCTACGAATGAAAGAAGCTTTTCTCCACGATCGTGCACCGTAATGGACTCTAGCCATACGATTAAACACACGCTTGATTCCTGTGAAATAAATGCAGCCATTTTCCGTGCTCGCTAAAGAACGAATCCTCGTTCGATTAACCACCAAACACGTTTATTATGTAAAACGTAAGCTGGCAGGAATAGAGTGGAAGAAGTGGCTGGATCTCGAAACGTATGCGAATCCACGGTCTCCCTTATTCCCATGCGCGCACCAGAGAAATCCTCGGCTGGAACCCTCTCCTCCTCGAGAGTCTCTAATACGTTTTTATATCATAAGGGTCGTGGTCGCTATGTTTCCCGATTTGTATGGCGGAGGGCTGGAAAGCAGCCCGCAGCAGCTGTCGCTTGCTAGAACGCGTGACGAGACACGTCGACCCGTGTGACAGACGTTAAAAAATGGGGGCTCATTGTGCATCTCTGACGCCGTGAATCTGTTCTCGCATCGATTTCACGGGGTCCTCTGTGTCCCCATTTTCTCTCCCTCGTCTTTCTCTCTCTCTCTCTCTCTCTATCTTTCGAACTTTGGATGAACTTTTGGAAGAGAAAAAATAAAAGAATTATAAAAGCAAGCGCCAGTGAAACAGCGAGTCGTTCGTTTTTTCATTAAGACGTCGCGCTCGTTGCACGTTGACTCACTTGACGCGTTCTTCGTTTCGTCTCGCTCTCGAGGACCACCCTCGTTCTCCGTGTACAACGCATCAACGGGGTAATTAGTCTTGGGCCGTGACGTAATGCTGCGTTGTTTCTATGCAGGGAACCAGGTCGATGGAATTTTCACCTTTGACTCGCCAAGGTGAGCGTTAAACGTGAAATTATTACGAAACGTAGCGAGTTTCTTAAGAGACTGAAGTCGTAATTATCGGACTGTGGACGTCTATGATTTAATGAAAAATTTCGAGGCGCGAATACATCGGGATTTATATAATTAATTATACTGAGAATTTTAGTAACACGGGATTGATCGACCACGTAAAATTACTTTCCTGTAAAAAATGGCACGGAAATGCGTCTCGTCGCGTGTTTCACCTGCAATCTTCGAACGAAATATCGCGTCAAAGTTCTTAATGGTTTGAAACCACGAACGATTGTCGACTCTCGATCAACGAGAAAAATTAGATTAATACTTAGATCGGTACTCTGGATAAAGGTTCGACGCTTATACCGGCTGATACGGCACTTTCCCTTTCATATTCGACGAAGAACGCGTGTTCCTTTTTATCTCGGCGATTCCACGAAATTTACGGAGCATAACGAGGAGGTGGCGAGGCAGTTTGGTGGCTCGCAAGGGAACGTTCCAACAAAAGCAAGCCTGAAGAAGCAAGGGGAAGAGAGAATGAAAAAGAGAGGGAGAGAGAGAGAGCGAGGGGGGCAAAGGTGGAGCGAAAAAGAGAAAAGGTAAAGGGAGAACAAACCGGAAGGAGGTATCCAACAGGATGCGAGCACGTCCTTTCGGCATTGTGTACAGCACCGGAACTGTGGGAAAACTTCCACACTAGCGAAGTTAGTCTCGCGTTAACATACGAGTCGCGAGGTTTTATAAATATTTCATCGCGGCGGACGCGAAAATTGCGATGCAGCGATTCGAGCCGGTCGCGTTCCGGATGCTAATTAATTAGTCCAACGGGGGACTAAGTCTCTCTCGATGCGCTAGTCGTTTCTTCTCTTTCGCCCTTCGTTCCTTTAAAACGATGTTTGCTGCCGTATATATACAGGGTGTCTCAGGGTTTAACGACCCAACTTTGTCAATGTATTCTAGTACTCTATTCTAACATTCTCTTCTATTTTAACACGCGCACCATTTTCTCGATACGAAATTGACAGCGATAAAGAATTTAATTTACTTCGTCTCGTCGAAGGAATATTCGTCTCGACGAAACTCTTCGTATCTTGTACCATCGTCCTGACCAAACTTATCGATGTTTTTACTCGATGTAGCCTTCTTTTTTGAAATTATCGACACACAGGAGTCCACTGACTCGCGAATCAAAATCGAAAGTAAGCTTTCCTTCCTATTTTCGTGTTTTTCTTCTCGTAACTTTCTACAATAATAAAACTTTGAACGACCTACGCTTATATAACACGTGTTCCGCTTGCATATAGCCATAGAACACACTGACGAAATTTATCCGCTTAACCTTGGGACACTCTGTATACGTGGATATATGTGCGCGCGCGCTTGTGGATGAAAATAATCTTGGATCGCGCAATACGTCGACTTAATTGCGCGATTAAACGTTCTCGATAGGATCGCGAAGCCTTTGAGAACGTCGAATAGCCGCGCTGTGGAACGTGTTCCCGCGCGCCACGCGAGCGTCGACCGATCCATCGATCGTGCCCATACGAAATTCGATTTTCGACCGCGTTCGCTGCCGTGCGTTATCGTGGAAACGCGCGAGCAAAACTTTCGCTTGCAAAACAACCTGTGACGTTGCGCCGACACGCTCGAGGAAGCACCTATTGCGCGAAAACGACAATGCTCCTACCCATTGCTAACTATCCTGCGAAACGATCCTCTTTCCCTTCCTCGAAAATACACGGTGTCCCACATTTTTCACACTCCGCTAGCGCGTTCCATTAAGCGTAATAAAAATAAATATTATCGCGTTTTCTTTTTCTCTTCGTCACATTTGAATATTATTTTTTGACCAACTTGGGACGAAGCTACGGAGTACAGGACACCCTGTACATTCATAGCCAAAGTTGCTTTCCCGTTCGTTTTGCACCATGTTGCGTCTTGAATTATAACGGAAGAGTCGTGCAGACTGAGGAAAACGTAGGAATAGAAATGGTGAAACTTAGACGCGACACGCGATAATGTTTGTCGGTTGATGGTGTTGGTGTAGAAGCTCGCGTCTTCCTGGATTTACGTGACATCCGTTCGAAGAAGTTTATGCCTACGCATCTCTCGAGGTTATTGATCTTCGCCATAAATCATGACGCCTAGTTTGCATCGAACAAATTCATTGGATTAGAAGGTTCGCTCGGTGTTAATTAGCTTAGGCTGCTGTGACGCGGCTGTCGCCGATATCCTGTCATCTCGCATCGTTTCGCGAGTCCGTTATGAGAAACCTTGACGCGGTGCAACCGGGGTGGGATGAAAAAAAGGACAGCCAACCGAGAGGAGACTCCCGGGCGAGTCTCTCATTCTGCCTTCTCTCGGATCTCCGATGGATCGAGTCGATTTCTTAACTCCAAAAGAGTCGAGGTTCGATACTCCGGTTAGATACGTGACCAACGTACACACGTCGACATTTATCGATTTCCACGCGAGATCGCGAGAGGGAAAGACGTTGATCGAAGCCTTTAGATACTCCCTTGCCTTTCGAGCTACCGAGTCTATATCTCTCTTTCTAAGGCGTGCGCGCGTACAAACTGTCGGCCACGGAAAAAAGGAAAGATTCTCGCGGATCTAACCTGTTCCATCGACGAACCGAGAGGCAGACGAATCGGTTTCGATCAGCGTTTCTTCTTTTTTTCTTTCTCTCCCTCTTCTCTCTCTCTCCCTCTCTTTGATCGATGCTACTTTCCTCCCTGCCAATGAAATATCTCGCCATGCTCCCCAAGACGTTTCCACGAATTTCTTTTCCGCGAACAGGTGAAACCAAAGGTGGATCTGAAAAAGGAACAAATTTCCAAGGGAGAGAAATAGCCGCTTCGTAGTCGCATTTATTCAGTAGAATCTTCCAGCGACGAAGAGAAGATATACGGTTACGTACGGTGAATCCCTTCCGTGGATCGTTGTATGTAAGTACAGAAAGTGGAAGCGATACGGTGAGATCGTAAAATCAGTCCGTGGTTGAAGTTTACAATTTTTATTCTACCGTTTCGTTCGAACAATCGCCATTTCGTTCAAAAAAAGAGAGAAAAAGAAAGAAAGAAAAGAAGAATAAGAAAGAAGAAAGAAGATTGGAATATATTGAGCGACGATCAAAGTCGCTAGAGTAGCTACGTACTCTTTTGCTTTCGCGGAGAAAGACAAATAGGCGCGTACGAAAGAGGATAGTTTTCAATTGAAGAAGCTGTTGCAATGCACAGATAGTACCAACATTTAAATTGCATGTATTCAAAGAGAAAGAATCCCATAGGTTTCGCATTCAAAGGCACGAGAGGATATTACTGCGAATAGTAATCGACTACTTCATTTAACGATCTCGCTATATCGTTCTCACCTACTGTACTCAGCTCACGTTTCATTCGATACACTGGCCGGAGGTTTGCTCGAGGTCTCGGTCAGGGTTTGGACGCATCGATCCGCTTTTAAAGGGAATATCGACATCGAAGACTGGTCACAGAGCTGATGTACAATATACAATGCGAGATATACCGAAAGACGAAAGGGGAAACGTGTCTCGTTCACGTTTTACCGGTAATGCTCCTGTCCGGGACCAGACACCGGCACCAGGCACGAAGAAATATTTCGATGCTCGCGTCACGGAGTACCGTTAGCGCAGGGTGATCGGTGATTTTTCGTGAATTTCGGGACTCCTGCGGGGCCGAGGTGAGTGGAAAATTTCGCGCCCAGGTCACGGCGTCGCGATGGCATGCGCCCGTTTCGCGTTCCAGACTTGCAGACCGCGGTCCGAAAGAAACGAGTCCGACCACGTACCGCTGCTTCTCCATTTCTCGTTAATTAGTCCTCGGGTGCCCTCGCGAACCCTATTGCCAACGTGAGCGGACGCTCAATTATTTCGTCATTGTGTTGATTGGCCGAGCTCGTTCTTCGAGTCCTCGCGCCACCTCCTTTCGAGTAACCTAACCTTAGAAAGAGATGCTAATTAGTGGCCTGATTCAACGAAGAGCTATATAGCTGGTCTGTGTTCCATTTGTCTCTTTGGGATATCGTTCGTCTGCCGACGATGTTGGCTTTATTTTAAATATCGTCGCGAAGGTAACTACAAAAGTTTGCTTTCCGTAAGCAGATATAATAATTAATAGCTTTCACATCAAAGAATATGAACGCGTTGTTCGATCTCCGAAGAGGAAGCTACATCTAGAAATTAGGACGATATCGTCGAGTGGAGATGTAATTGTCCCTGGAGCTAAGCCGCGAAAACTCAGAATTCTTGTTTTCGCTTTCACTGAAATTCACGATGTCTGGAATATCGAGGAATTTTGAGTTTACCACGAATCCACGATCGCAGCGTGTTTCGGTCCGGTTCTTAAGCAAAAACCAATCGTATTTCATCGACGTAGCAAATCACCAATTCTCGAAGGAACGCGTTACAAGAATCGATCTTCTGACTCGTCGACGAATCGGACAGTATGGTCAAAAATGTATCACGGCCCGTTGAAGAGTCGGCGAGATTATAACCGCGCGATTCCCAGCAGGAGCTCCATTTCGTTTTTCTTCTGTTTCCGCTCCAGATACAGACAACCAGGCCGTATAACTCGCCTGCGCCGATTATGGCAGGACGGGCTTTTGCGCGGGGCTCGTTACGCGCGTCTCTTGCACTCGCTCGCTCGAAAACCCGCCTTTATCATCGTACACAGTTCGTGGCCAACGGTGGACCTATTTCGAACTTCGCTTCCGCACTAGAAAACGCAATCTGTCGCTCAGTCCATTTGCGCTTGGCCGTCGTCGGCTCGAGAGCTTCAACAGCCACGCTCTGGGGTTTGAGCACATGGCCGAAGTCTGTCTTTCAGTTTCCACCGACGTTGTCACGAATTTCGGATTGTGAACGAATGGGAAGCGAACGGTCCGTTCAGGTTCGACCAAAGGTTTCAACATAAACGACCAAGATTTTCTGCGAGAAATTCTTCCTTCTCGCAACGTAATCCTGTAACGACCATGCTTATGTCGCGTTCATACGCGATAAGATGATCGATCAGCGAGATTTTACCAAACTAAATTTGAGTAATTTGTATCGCGGATACGAGCATTGTCTTTCGTCTCTATTACCGTAAAAGTACGCTTCGTGCGCAATTCAAAATATAGAAAACGGTATAAGGAACGATATCCACAAAATATGAATGTGGAAAAAGAAGATTTACGTATCCTTGAGCGGTAAATTTAAAAGAAATGCGAGCATTACAGCGATTAAAAACCTAACAAATACCGCGAGAGTACACGCATACAATAAAATTCACGAACATTCTTTCTTCAACGTTCTATGGAGAGAATTACAGGGACGAGGGATGGGAAATATTTGAAAAGGGATTCGCATTAATTCCGGGAAGGACCGAAGTTGACGGGGCGTCGCGCGGGGAAAGGGTTCGCGTTACGAACGTAATAATGCAGGGGGAAAAAATGTGGAATTACCGTAGTCGCTGTTGTGCTGCGGTAACACGAGATCCCCACGGAAATCTTGATACACCTACGTCCGTGTAAAACGTATTTCGCGACGCGCTATTTACATAACGCAGTTACGTACCATGGATTCGTATTGTACATCCGCCATCCAGGTCTCCGGTGCGTGTATATTGCGTGTGATTCGCGCGCGCCGAGAGGATCGTGCGGCGTTCGAACACGTGTCCAACACGGCGAGCGTCTTCTTCGTCCGCTCGTCCTCTTTACCCAGATGAATATCGCGTTCCGAGGACATTTAATTGAATCGTTGCCGTGACGCTCTTATCTAACGAGCCGATGCACCCTCGCCTTTCTCCAAATCTTCCTTCGATCTTTCGATGTACAGAGTAAAGTAGGGTTATTCGGATAATCCGCGACATCTTAAAATTCCATCTTACAATTTGCATAGGATAATGAAACTCGATGTGTATTGCAAAGACGCGATTAATGTAAAGTATCGCGCACGTACTTTAGGCTCATCAAGAGGAAACGTTAAAAAGAGAAAACGATTCGAATGCTGACCTTACCCTATTTCCGACGTGCATCCTCGTGAATACTTACGTCAGAGAGCCCCGCTTCTCTCTTTATACTACTAGCGCACGTTTATTTTCATACGGCTTGATCGTTTAGAAAGGAAATAAATCGTCAACGAACGTTGCTCTCGTTGCATCGATGCTACACTGTGGGTATCTTCGCTAAAATTAACGTTGCGCCAGCTACGCCAGGTGCGGACTATATCGAACCAGGTTATTCTAGACTCAATACTATATTTAAAACTTGCTGGTAGAACAATATTCGATGCGCTAAGAGATTCTCTGTTACGTCGATCCTTTCATCGTTCGCGAGTTGCCCTTTTCTCCACCCTCGTTCGCTGTCGCGATATAATTCTATTTCTGGATACGAAACCGTCTTAGGTATAGTTTAATACGAACCTTAAGGCAATAATAAGCACTCTTATTCGCACGATCGTACCAAAATTCCCTTTGCCGTTTCCTCTCGGACGAGTTCTTTGCAATTGTGCGTATACGTATTTACGTAATCATCGACAGTTGCGACTTCCCCTCGTTTCACCCTTGCCCCAGGCACTCCATATTTCTGTACGAGATTTTCCGGATGTCCCTTCCGCTCACACGCGTCCCACCTTGTCTATTTTAACTCCTTCCATCGAGTTTTCACACCCCACGCCACCCATGCGTACACCTGTTGCAACTTCGCGAGTTCCTCGCTCCTCTTCCACGTCAGACATTTTGCTATATCAATGACGTTATCGTTTCCTTTGTACAACTCTTACGTATTTTCTTGTCCTCTGTGTGTTACGTTGTTGTAGTCACCTGCCGTAACTCTACGTGTCTATACAAAGAGATACTTTATCGTTGTATGGGAAGAATTAGCACGTAGCAGCAGTAGTATCGAATGGAAAAGAGGACAGATCTGTAAAACAGAGTGGCACAGTTGCGTAACCTGGTTACAAATCGTGGTATCGCGTGCGCGTTGGCGCAGTCGCTCATCCCAGTGTTTTCTTTCGTCCGTACCTCGTTGACCGAGGTCCTTTTTTCCTCGCATTCGCGTGCAACCGCTAAGAACTTCGATCAAATCCGTCCCCAGGAACCGTTCACCGCGGGAGAAAAGTTGCTCGAGGAAAGCATACGCGAGCACCGGAGACTGCATCAGCCGCAGCGTGTATGAAAAGTAGCGTGTAGAATCCGTCGTTTATAGTCGCCCGTTCGCCAGACCTTGTCGAATCGATTGGACTCGCGGACGTTCCCGAGGAACCTAATGACTGGCAGCGACTCACGAGTATTTCTCTCGACGTTGTCGCCCAGGCTTCTTCGCTTCTACCGGTCTCTATTTTTATTTGACGCTGTATAATAATCTCCATAATCGGTCTTGTAAACGCAAAAATTAAACCACGTTCCAAGCATAAATACCAACGAAAGATTCTACCAGTTCTCCTTTTCGTTCGACGCTACACCCCATAGTACGTTTCTGGTTACTGGCGGATCTGACGTTGATCGACTCAACGAACGATCGAATATGTATACGTACGTAGATCCTTACGGACGTACGAATCGCGATCTTCGACGTTCGCAGCGAGTTTGTACGAAAAAACGATTCTATCGCTCTGCATCTTCGTTTCGCATTGATCTCCAGCGTCGCTCGTTTAAAGTTTAAACGCAAAAGTTGGGCGCCGTTCGAAATGACTTGCAACGTAAGGACGCTAATGCTTTCACCGTGGACGATCATTGGCATGGAGGATCGCGATGCAGTTAACGGACGATGCCGACCGTCGAGACATCGAGCGTTCTTCTCCGCGGCGTCGTATGTAACTCGCGGTCTGCCCGCTCGTTTTCCCTCTTCTTTCCTTCCTCGTTCGAGGGCCCGTTACACCGTTATATTCTACGTGATCCCATCGCGTCCAGCTGTCGGACAGCTGTGCAGGTGCGCGACGCGATGCGACGCGTCAGGATTCTTCCACTGCGAATCGAACCGATTCCGTATATACGCGTTCTAGAAACTTGACGAAAAGAAGAGTGGAACGAAACGTAGCGCGATACGAAAAGCTTCCATCCGGGATTCTGTGTCCACCGGATCTTTCTGTCTTTCGCCTTTTCGCCGCGCATCCATCCCCGAGTAGAAAAGCCTCTTCTTCTCGTCTCTTGGTCCGTGGCCGTGTGCTGCGAACGCCGCCACCGCAGTACGACTCTGCTTGCGCGCACTTTATTCACGTCGCGCACGAGCAACGATCCGGAGAGAGCATCTTTTCTCCGCTCTTTGTCTCTGTCACCAGTTGCCGCACGCGATGCGTCTACGCCCGATCGATGACCGATCAAAGATCGGCGAATGCCCGCAGCGATAGATCTCGCGTCGTTGTTCCATCCTTCGATGCTACACGGTCGAAGTCTCGAGAGCTTTCAGCGTGCACGATTCATGCGAGAAGAATCCTTAGTATGCTTAGAAAGAGGCGGTACATAGTTAAAGGTATGTTGCAGCTCGGGCTTCAAATTTGCGTGTTGCGACCCCTAAGGAGATTGCGAAATGTTTTCCGCGAATTATGTATTTTTGGTAGCCGCGGTGATTTTCAGTCGAAGATTCTTAGCGTCGATCGAGTATCAAGTGAGAACCGAAGGGACTGCTGCGATAAGGAGGCAGCACCGTTTCTCGGTAACTCGAGTGGAACTGGTTTGAAGGGCAGAAATTTTCTATGTTTTTTAAACGGTAAGAATAAGAGTATGAAGTATATCTGGCGTAAAGTATGGTTAATGGAAGTAGTTTAGAACCCTGTCGATGGGCCTGGCTCGAGGCTAAATATACCGTGTCGATAAAAATGATTGGTAGAAAGCGAGCTCGAGGTGGATAAAGTAAATAAGCCGGAAGAGGGAGAACAGCGAATGAATCGAATTTGATATTCAAATGACGTCATTCTAGGGCGTTCGTCTCGGTTAAGAGCTGGCGTAACTCGTATTCGCGAACGCGAGCCAATCGGTTATCGATCTCCTCTCGATAAGCGGAGCGAGCTAGCGCAACGCGATCGCGTTCCTCGACCAAGTAGATGCAGCATCGTTGCGCGTGATCTACCTACACCGTGCCAGCAAATTTATGAGTACAAGCAGATTAAGACCACGAACCGAGCTTTCGAGCTAACTGACCTTGACGGTCGCGAATACCTCGCGATTATACATCGATCGCACATGCTTTCTTTAGGTTCGAAGAATCCTGAAACGATTATCAAGAAAGACGTATACGTTTTCATTCGTTTTTCTCTTCCGATGTCTAAAAGAAGTCGTTTGCCATTGGTTTCGGGTTATTAGGCAACGTTTCGTTCGTAAACGAAGAATCTCAAAAGGAGAAGTTTTCAAACGTGTTTGGTAAAAATCGCGCGCGTTTCTTCCTCTAGGTTTTCGTTTTCGATTCGTTGGAACGAAAGGATTCTCGAAAGGAAACCGTTTCGGATCGTTTGCGATTGGTACACGACCCTATCGAATCCTGGACATCGAATCGCGATAAATCTGCTTTATTCCTTTGGCCTGGATGCAGCTCCCCCTCTTTCTCTGTTCGGTTCGCACCTATTTCCAGTTCTCGCGCTATATCCGTCCTCTTGCCATTGAGGATAAGACTTTTTCTTCGTTGTCCTGGCCTGGCTGTTTGCCTGGCCGGCTCCGGCTGCCTGCTCTCGCTGCCGGTTCTCTGAATGACCGTACCGCCTCTCCACTGCTCTACGCTGAATCTTCCTTCTCGCTCTTCCTACTATCTCGCTATCTTTTTCCTTTTGCCTGCGCGTTCGTGCACACCACCTATACGTTCACGCTTCGACGCGAAAAGTAACGCGTTCGCGTTGCCGTATGGAAGTTGGCGCATACACGGAGAAGAAACTTCCTCGCCAACCTTGATCCTTGGATGTCCGTCGAACTCTCGCACCTGGTCTCACGACCTACACTCGACGAATCCCTTCTGCAAGGTAGTAATCCGTATCACGATCTATAGGTATCGTCTTGCGGAAATAAATCGAGATTTCTCGACAACCGCGATCCTTTTCTTCTTTAAATTGCGCTTGAGGCAAGCGTGCCTCGTATTCGCAACAAAATTACGTTTATACGGACTCTATTGGTATTTGGACGAAATTTTGTTTAGCGTCGGATCAAACGAACTCTCGTCGATCGAATCTACTTTTTACTTGAATCTATCCGAACGCGAACTCCTATTATACGAACGAAAAAGTTACAATGGCGGGGTGAACAAGCGCTTGTACTTTCTTTTATCGTAACATCTTTTTGCGAACAGATCGACGATCACGCTTTCTGCTCGCCACTTGTCATTTGACGTGACGTTCCTAGTTTTATAATTCTGTACATTGAACGTAGCCGGCAAATAAGCAAACCTGCCAAAGATTCAGCTTCGGTGTCCACGGGTTAGAAACGAATTTTATCTCGCGATATAGTCGCGCTACTTTGGGCTAAATTTTGGTATCCTTGGAGCAACCCGTGTTGCATCACGCCGAAAGAATTCCTTGGATCGAAGCAGCGCGACCACAAAGGGCTGCTGGCCTTAGCTTTCGTCCCGCGGACGCGTTCAACTTTTCGAATTCTCCACACTGGCGCGGGCACGTTCCGATGAATCATTCCGATACGTTTCTCCGGTCTCATGGTTGCAGCCCTGTCAGACCACCGGACGCGATCATTGTACGCCGCTTTGTTCGCGATCTCGTTCGTTACCATTTCACCAAGGCTCTGGTCGCGCCTATCTATTACGTCTCGCAGATTGCCCGCGAATTTTTCCCCTCCGCTAAATTGTTTTCAGTCCCTTGAATCCATCCGTCTTCGTCCAGCGATCGGCTCGATTTTATTCCGGTCGAAACAAATCTACTCTACCTGCCTCGCGAGATTCGATCAGTTGCGTTGCCTGCAAATTATCTACGAGAGGCTCGTACACGCGCGTGCATGCCTCACCTAGCCACGAAATGACGTGGTTTTGCGGTTAATTGGCGCGGAAATCTATATCGATCGGGTACCGTTGGTTCGCGTAATTCGAGAGAATTACCATGTCGGTTTTCACGATTGCAGATGCTGCTGTCATTGTCATACGATATTGTACCGTTGAATGACTGAATTATGTCGAGAGAAAGTGATCCTATTATACCACGGTTCGATCAGATCCACGTTGCTCGCGTTAGACATCCCGTAGCGACGATAACGTACGATACGTTACCTTATCCACCGCTAGCGTATCGATCGACCAGCGAAAATCGAGATCTCACGCTCGGCTGTGGAATCCCGCGGCATTTCGCAAAGACCAGTATATCGGGAACAGGTCCGTGACACGGTCCCTCTTCTATACACTTTCTTTTTCTATCCACTTCCTTTCCTCGTTTTATTCTCTCTATCGCGGCGTTTCTGTGCCCTCGCAGGACGAAGGAGACGCGCGTGTCCAGCGAACGTGCATTCAGTTCGCACATGCACGTACGCACGCACGCACGCACGTACGTACGCACGCACTCACACGTCCGCCGCGTAACGCACAGGACGGCCTTCGCGGCGAATAATTATGTAGGGGATTTTTCAGTTGCTTGTACTCTCTTTCTCTCTCTCTCTTTCTCTCTCACTCGCTCTTTTTCTTTTGCCCGTGTGTACGTTAGTTCCACTCGCTCGTTCTTTTCGATTCGTCCCTCTTCGAGGTTCTCTTTCTAGAAAGAGCGGTTCGACCCCCTCGCTTCCTTCTCGTAGCCCCTGCACGCAGTCTACCCGTCTCGTTCCCTCGAACTCGAGTTCGAAACGGCAATGTAGCGAACTGGTCCCGCAGGCTTCCAAGGAAGACTCGTCCCGCACGGCCGATCGTCACCCAGAGTTCGTTCCCCGTTCAGCGACGGATCTGTCTCCGGGACTGGTCCAGAACAGGAACAGGTCGCTCCGGATGTCGACCATGGACGAGCTTAGATCCAATCTAAACGCGACGTTTCGTATAAGCATCGTCTAGACGTTGTACGCCAATTCGTTCGTTTGAGCACGATACTCAGGTGTGAAATTTGTCGTCCAAGGTATTTCACGTGTGCTCCGTTACCGGCTGTTTGTGGATTTGGTTGACGGTTCTTTCTTACTTCAACTCCGTTCGTGCGAAAACACGAGTGGAACTCGGGCAAAGCGCTGACAAAAGTCAACCCATCTATCGTGTATCGATAGAAACTCGATCGGTCTGATAAAGAAGAGAAAATGTCGCAGCTGGAGAGTGCGTTTCTCACAGCGGGAATTGCGTGTGCTCCGGAATTCGCGAGGCGGAGAATCGATCGCCTCGGGAGAGAAAAATCGTGGTATTAACGTAGAAAAACCGCGGTAATCTCGTGACCATTCACTGGCCATTTTTCCCGGATCCCGGTTCCATCCCTCGCAATAACTCATCGCTAATGTCGCTCGTCGCTTGTACCTGGCGAACTGGTTTCGATTGAATACCAACCGAGCTCTCGGTCTGCGCTCTCTCTAACGATTAGAGAGATCGCGTGTCCCTTTCCTTTCTCTCCTTCTTCAACCTCCATTAATTCCGTTTCCATCCACCGGAGCTTTCCACCTTGTGGCCCCCCACCAATGCGGTAGTTTTCTTTTCTGACTGTTGGTCGCGCTGGTCGCGCGCGACGAGTCGCGCTCTTACATATAAATATTGCATGATCGAGTAAAATAATTCTACTCGAGCATTTCCATCTACGCTTTTCCTTCTTCTCTCTTCCTCTCCTCGGCTGTCTCTTTCTCTTGCGAGAGTTTTATCTCGTTGGTTGCTGGAGCGCGGCGGATAATTGGACGGGATGCAGTAGGACGGAATGCTGGTGCATTTGTCTACGGTACCAGCCGCGAATACATCTCTTATCCCCTTCCTCTCCTTCCTCTCGCGCGTTCTCTCTCTCTCTCTCTCTCTCTCCCTCCTTCCCTCTTTCTGCAGCGTGTACCGATGCGCAAATTAAGGGCGATTCCGCTCGGACGGAATCGCCATTTCGCATGAAACGACTGCTTCTTCTTC
Organism: Bombus terrestris; assembly: GCF_910591885.1. Taxonomy (NCBI): domain Eukaryota; kingdom Metazoa; phylum Arthropoda; class Insecta; order Hymenoptera; family Apidae; genus Bombus; species Bombus terrestris. Next base: position 2,832,826 of record NC_063271.1, on the reverse strand, counting down.
TTCTTCTTTCTTCTTCGTCGTTCACCTTCCGCTCTTCCTCTTCTTGCTTCTTCTTCTTCTTGTCTCTACTTCTTCCATGTTCGTTTTCTTCGTCCGCCACCGGCTTCGCCCGTGTACACCGCAGCGCTGCATTCTCCTCGTAAACGATCGAGCAAAGTTTATTAAAATGCGGTGTAATTGCGCGGCATAAATATTGACTCTACTTTCAGAGCTTTATTTTAAACCGCGTCTTAGGATTTTCTACGCGCTCTCAACCCGTTCCGCGTGGTTTCTTGTCGTTCGCTAGCGGACGCTAGCCCGCGAGGCAAATTCGCATCGAAGATTTGCCTTCTGCGCGTCAGAACCTCTTCCTGTCTCTCCGGTTCTCTCTGCTCGGAGAATGCGAAACAGCTTACACGTCGGTGAAAAAAATCACGGTGATCGATAGGAATCAACCGAACGATTAGTCTTGATTAGACGTTCGAGACTGTGATCCTATATGTGTAGCTCTATAGGCGGAAAAGCAAGAACAAATCGGCCGGTCTGCGGATACCTACGTATTTGCCCCAAGTCTATGATCTGTCACGGTTACGTTACACGTTCTATCAAGCAACTTGCGAAGTAGAGTTTCGTGAAAGAACCTGTTTCAACGAAATTGGTCGTGCGCACTATGAAGCATCTAAAGCTTAGGATGTAGAGCTTTATGGAGCAACCTTCTCTATAAAAAAAAACATCAGAAAGACGCCACGGTGGTCATCGATGACCGGAGCGTCGAACTTCTTACAATTGTAAAAATTGAATGAAAATTGACAGTTAGGGAATTTTGAATATAACCGATAAATAGAAGATACTTTGAAATGAAAAATGTCCCGTTGAACGATCAAACATTTTTATCAGAACATCAATAAAAAAAAATGAGAACGGTGCACTGTGTTAAAACACTGCGGCGCCCTGAGCGAAACATGTGATTTCGGCGTGGCAGTCAAAGTGTTAAGAAATAATTAAATCCATCGAAAAGGGTCGTTAAATTCGTCCGGTGTTACGAATGTTTTGAAAACGTTAAACACGAACAGAGAATAATTCGTGGTTCGTAGAAACAACAGGCAACGAGTACCAGATGCGCGATTAGCAGGTGCACCAACGGGTGCAAACCTTTTCGGTAGCTCGGGGCAATCAAAGAGAAATTCATACCTATTCTTTCTTTGAAGAGCGCTGTCTAACGGGTGCTAGGCAATCAATCCGTTGAGCCGATGAAAACCACACTGTGCAAAAAACCATCGTAAAAAAGACACTTGGCGAATAAATTACGCGGATCCACTTAACTAGGCTTAATAGAATCCGAAGCGAAAGAAACGGAAAAGGAAAAAGAATAGATTAGATTCGACCAGATTGGACGTTGATGCGAGGGCCATTAGGGAATGCACGCGGATACAAGGGTCGGACGCATTCCCACGGATCGTCGACAGAGGTACCCCACGTCCTAAAGTCAAACTTTCGACCCTTCCGAGCCCGTTACGCGAGATTTGCGGCACCTTGAAGTCCTCTTTCGGTCGGTTGCTTTTACCGACGTTTTACCATCATAGATTTTTTCCCTTTGTTCTTCCGCCCAGAGTAGCACACCAGCTCCTGAACGCTATCCTTCCCGTCCTTTCGTCCTTTTCTCGTTCATTTTCCCTTCGATTCTCTTTCCTCTCTTTCGCTCTTTGGTAGAACGAGCCGCCCTACGGTCTCTCTTTTTACTTCGTTCGGCTGCTGTCTACGTTTCTCGGTGGCGACGAAGCCTCGTGGCACGCGATCGCCGTAGCCAGGAAGAGATCGACTCGAGTATCTCGTCGAAGCAACCACGTCCACGAAATACACCGCAGTCCCATAGCTAAATATTTCGACGCTATCAAATTATCGCGAATACGGTACAGTGATATAATTTTGATGTAATTTTTCCTGTTGATCCTGTCTCGGGTAACCGTATACGGTTAATATTATCGGGTTGGCAACTAAATGATCGCGGATTTTGTCGTTAAGCGGTATTAACAAAATCCGCAATCGCTTAGTTGCCAACCCAATGGATATCGATAAGCACGATAGTTAAGGTCAATCTTTTTGGCGTAGCAAGTTCGCTTCTCTCCTCCTGTTCCGTAAGAAATTTTCTTTCTTTCTTTACTCGCTTCCTTTCTTCCTACGTTTCTTTACTTTACCGTTTGTTTCGCCCATCGATGTGGTTGTCGTCGTTAAGTATTATCGACGATTAGTACCTCGAAGCTTTCTCACGTGTGCAAACACACAGATTTGCTTTTCGACGACCGATTGGAGCCAGCCCTGGGAAAACATCGCCGTGTGTTTTCGCTCAGCCCCTGGCCAATTCAAACATTGCCAACCGGGTTCCGTTCGGGCAGCTTCCTCTTCGGTTAAACGGTTGCCAGCTCCAAGCGAACAGGTTCTTTTTTTCTTCGGACAATCGATAGTGTAAGGGTTTGGCTGATCATGTAATGGGTAAGAGCATCGTGCGCTGGCATCTAATACTCTATAGAATCTAAACTATAAATGCAATTTAACCGCAAAGAACTGTAAAGATAATACAATTCCAAGTATTGATAGCCGAAAGCAGGTGTCTCGTACGGAATATTTTTATATTTTAAATTGCACGCGCGTTAAATTAACTTATTCGAATTTTGCATTAATTCTTCGTGTCCTTTTTTCTGTTGCAGGTAAGCAAAGACGCACAGTTAATCGATCTACTAATCGTAAGTAACTGTAAAGAAAAACTAGTTTATACCGGGAAGAAAAAGGCTCGATTTTCTCAGCGTCGTAGGGTTTACAGTTGTCTAGGTGCATCAAGAATATTGCTCCACATCGTTCGGCATGGATAAAGGGTTGCACGCATCGGGGATTATTCTCGTGACGTAATCTCTCCCCAATAGAGGGAAAGGGCCGTTTCGTTTCGTTTCCGTGCGCTTTTTTCTAGGAAAGTAATATCATCGCCCCATTCATCAATGGGAAACGGTTTTTTCTTCTTCTCGAAGAACCTGCACCCGGCTTACCTCGTTTTTTGTACGAAAACCGTGATTCCTCGAAATAGGCCACCCATATTCCTATAATCAAGATTAACAAATTTTCTATGGTCACCTGTAGGGTAAAATTACGAAACTAAGTTTTGGAAAACGCGTTATTAATCGAATCCAATGAAATAATTTCACATATTCAGAAATTTGTGTATTTCGATACGCCAACTTTTCAACGTAAATTTCCGTTTCAAGTTACTTCGTCGGGGATGTCGTTAATTTGGTAATCTCCTCTCACGTTGATATTTCATTCAATCCAGCTTACTATGTCGCGAGCCATACATTTTTAACATTTTGATTTATCGACCCTCCTTTTCAAGTACGTTCGATATTTGTTTCAAGAACACTCGCGAGGACGTATGAAATTTGTACGACCAATCCTCGTCTTCTGGTCTCGTAGGTACAATTTGGTCTCTTCTATAAAGCGTTGGTGCTGAATTACTTGGTAAGAATCGGCGCTAACGTACGTACTAGCAATTTCTCAGTCGTGAATTTTTCCGGGAAACGTTCCAGTTTTCTCCAAGAATTTCCTCCGTCCAATCTCGTACGATCACAACGCTGACTTTCCTTTCCCTTCGATTCCGTCGAGTTTCAATTATCCCCGGAACGGCCTCGTTTCGCGTTCACCGGCTGTCGTGGCCTACTCAGGCTCTCGCGATCCTCGCTATTGTGACTGCGGGGTCGGAGGTTGGGTCATCGTGGAAGGTCGTGAACAAGCGACAGCATAGATCCGCGGGAATGTGTGCCAGCAGTTGGCGCGGGCTTCGACGATACCTGATTGCCTGGGTCAAGGTCACTGCTTCCTACCGAACCGTATTCTCGTCCTACGTATTTTCTCTCACACGCGTGCACTCGTATTTGCTCGTGCGCGAGTCTTTTTGCCCTTACCTCGTTACCGAAGCTAACGTTCCTAGACTTTGAGATTCCTTTAAAATTGCGTGGCTAACTCTTCGTACAGCATCCAACGAAACGTGTTCCGTTACACCGTCGTGGCAAAAGCAACGTTCAGATCGAACCGTATAAAGTTTACCTTAAAATTCTATATACCTTTAGCTTTCAAACCGCTATAGGATTCTGTTAGAGGACGCCGATTGCTAAAGAGTCTCTGTCCATTAGATCTGAAAGTTTGGCGAAGTTCTGTATTTGGAGAGACCGTTGCTGAAGATTGCATTCATAAGGGGAAGAAAAATTAACACAGGTAGCTGGAGACACGAATAAAGCGTACGTGGTGCTGTAATAGGCGAAGCTGGTCGCAACACGCGGCTCCCTTTTCCGGTGTCGTGACTCCATCGATTTATTCGTCCGTCCGTGTGTTTAAGGGAACCTATCAGCGTTGGAATTAGAATTTCATCCCGTGACCGTCGCTCGATGGGACGAATTAAAGGAAAACGCGGAATCGAGCTACCTCTGCTGATCGTTAGCCAACATCTCGTATGAAACGTGAGATACTCGGTGTTGTATCGCGCTCGATGAAAAAGGAAGCGCATCCAACTTCCTGCTGAATCGCCGTTAATCCTACTTGCCGGTCAATCTCTTTTTTCAACTCGACTGCCGTCCAGAGTTGGAATTACGGAATCACACGGAAATGTACTTCGTGACTCTAACGATTTATTCGCATGAGCTCGTGCAGCCATCAATCTGAAGGGAAATCATACGCGTGCGCCTCGCGTACACGCCTTGAAACGCGCTCGCGATGCCCGCGCGTTTATATTTTTTTATACGGCTTAAGCAGGTCACACTCTCGGTCAGCATCCAACATTGTTGTCAAGATCACGATCTCCGGCTAACTGGACGATCGATAATTGCTCCGGCGGTAGAATTTCGCGGCGTTCTCTGGATGGGTGCGCCGGTGATCGATCGAGCAAAATTCCATTCTCAGTGCACCTTGCCACAGCAGACTCTTGGCTACGGTAGCGTCTTCCTAACGACTGGTCGTGGAACCTGGATTTTATCTGCATAGTTATCGAGAGCGATACGTAACTGGTCAAAAGTTATAAAATAGTAATAGCGAAACCCGACGAAATTTATTCAAATTTCTGTGCAACATCGATCGATGAGTTGACGAAGCATAATCTCTGCCAAAGCCAATTACGTAGCAGACTCCTCCGTCTTTAAAAAAACCTTAACCTAATCAAGGTTTCGCTATTCGTAACGATACGCTTTGGAAGAAACAGATAATCGAAATGTCCAGTTTGACGCTGAGGGTCGGTAATGGGTCTCCAAGGTGACATCTATCATTCTCAAATAGGTTAATTCAATTCTCCATCTGGCCAGCCGCTAATGCGGTCTGAACCTAGTAACGCTTTGGCATCCAGGGAGTCGATTTCACCAGTTTTTCTTTCGAACCTGCGCTTCCACTTCTCGACTGCTACTTATTTTCTTCTTTGGTCATTCCCAACGATATCTGCTCGATGTTCCGTGGCGAGAAGGGGGTTCGCGACCGATACACGTTGTCGGAGGATGCAGAGACGAAGGCAGAAGCACCGGCGGCTACCGTGAAACTCGTAACGCGAGCTTCTTCTTCCTCGAGCTATTGTTCGAGCCAGGCCGGAGCTAATCGACTGAGACCGATACCGTGATATTCCCGTAAATGATGCCGAGGAATCTGGCCGCGGTTTCAACGTTTTATCCGTGTAGCTGCAGGCAGGTCGATGTTAAACGCGCCGCCGCGATTCCGCGTAAAATCCCAGATCAATTAAAGTTCAGGTTGCTATTGGTCGCGCTGCTTCCGCGGTTACACGCTCCTCGTCAATTTCGCCTTGGATAACCTCGTCGATTACGTTCTGCTGACTGAAATAATTGTTCTTCCCGTTTCTTTCGTTTCTCGTAGCTCGTCTTATTACGCACGACGTGGCCTCGATCTTAATTTTGACCTGGGCCAACTCGAACGAACTCGAGCTTTTCCTTTGACATTTCCATACTTTTCTATCTTAAAGAGGATTTCTCGAGAACTTGAGAAAATAAGAAGCTCGACCTCGGCTCGACAACGCAGTGTCTAGTTTCGTGCGCGATCTTCGTTCAGCTTCCAAAGGATATTTTTCTTATAATAATCTTCGTCTGATTCTGTGTATCAGTTTAATCTTAACCTAGGATAACTCCGATGATCTTGATCCTCCTCGCTTTGTTCTTTCCGATTTGAAAAGAGCTTCCGATCATTTTTCCGTCTGGGACGATCGGTTCTAGGTATCGGTTTCTTCTGGATATTTCGGTTTTTTCACGAGTCCTTCGTAGCACGTTGTTTCGAACCATCGTTAGTCGCCCTCGAATGATCTCGGTAATTGCCAGGACCGTTCTCTGTGCCAATCTCTCTCGGAAACGCTTTCGTACTAGCAGCGTTCCGTGCCACAATCGTCCCATTAGCCGACGATTCCGGCAATGCGCCGGACGACGAACCGCGATGAACGACCTTCCGAAGGTCCTTCTCGCGTTTACCTCGGTTAATCTAACTGCATCTCTTAAAACTAACTTCCTTGCACCTAGTTAATTACTCCATGGTTCTCCTCTACGATTGCATTAATTTTATCGGTGACATATTACGGGTGCCAAGATACCAGTTCCTAGTAAATATAAAAGAATTCTATCGCACAATGAGTAAAGTATAAATCGTTCGATCATTCTGTCTGACTTAACATTGTGAAATTGTAAAAGAGAAACGCATCGAATACGCTAACGAATAATATCGACTATTTGTTTAATTTGAATTCGTTTGAAAATTGCCCAAAATAACTCAAGTTAGAGCTGCACGTTTTCTGTCACATTCCTGTCTGACTCTCTTAAAAGCTCCATAAAAATAACCACGGAGGAGCATAAAAAAGGCAGTTATTTTATAAACGAACGATTCACGGTTGCTTCGTCGCCGCAATTAATAGCCTGCGCGTGAAATTACTCTTCGACGTAATTTACGTTTGGCGAGAAAATGGAAACGATGATGGAAGAATCGAGCTGGAAAGGTGGAAACTCGATCGAAGGTTCTATCGTTCCTGGATTCGATCCAGGTAGGTTAGGTTCAAGAAACCTGACTCTCGGTCTTGCCTTATCCACTCGTTTCATTTAACGCGAACAGTTACGTGTGATTGTTTCCTGCAGATGATTGGGCCCGTCTCTTGCCGATGCTCGCTCGTACACACGAGCTACGATTATTATCCGCGTTTCTTGCGGTATCGGGACGTGCATGGAGCTGTGTGCTTCGAGAAACCAGCCGCTTAACTGGTAAAAAATTGATAACAGGTTGAGAGTATCATCTGATACGCAACGCAGTTTCTTGCCATTGGTACGTTGCTTATCTATGCACCCTGTCGACTCTCGAGTCGATTCATTCACTCTCTATGATCCCCTCGAGATTTCTCCTAAAAGCAAACGCGTCGTTTCTTCCTCTGTGCCGATGCTAGTGTACGACGATCTCGCTTCTGTCTTTCGAAAAATATGGTAAACTTGTTCACGCATCTGGTTCATCTTATCTTTCGTCGACGTGGGTGGATACGCGAGACAAGTATATTTCTTTTACAATTTGTACGCCGAATGTGGGTGGCAGGATACGCGAACATACGCGGTTACGATTTTACTTGTACCCCGAAAATTGATATTTAACCGTGACCTGACCCAAGTTATCGACCAAGTCTCGCCAAGACGTAACCGAGACCTAATCACAGTAATACTACACCTAACCTACATCCGAACGATTCTCGCGTATCCGCAAACTTCTTTTTATCCCTAGCCAATCGAAGAAACTCTCCGTTCCACAGACCTTTGAAAGGTATACTTTTCTTCCCGTAGAATAGAGACATCGATCCGATTATACCACGATCGCGATCGATGTCGAAGAGTCGACTCGTTTCACGCGAGGATCGATCCTTCGACCTTTTACATAGAACGTACGAGTTACGCGTTCGTGAGAAGTTTCAACGTGCAAACATATTAGTACGAGCGTACAAAATATTCCAAGTAAAATATTTATTCTAATACTTGCAGCGTTAAGTCCTCCTTCCAGTCAAGTACCTTTCATCCTGTTAGTAAAGAACGTAGTTTGAAACCGACAAACTCATTCGACGATAGTGCTAACAGATCTTGTATGACCGTGGCTCGAGATAAACTGTCTCAGGGATTTAACCGTTGTCCAGCCTCCTTTATACGACCAATAGTAGAAAACGTTAACACGTGTTAATTTTAACGAACAACACCGATCAGAATATAGTAAGTAGTCTGTCGGACGCGTGTAGAAGCACGAGGCCGCTGCATTGCCGGCGTTCACGCGTGCTTTCGTTAAAGCCGCACCAGGAAGAGATGGCTCGTTACGTCGCCTCGTATTCGTCCTCGTCTCCTCGTCGTTTATTTCGACCGGAGGCGCAACAATGGCAGAGAGGCCGGTGAAGAAGGAGCGCGAGCCGAGACTCTCCGGCAGAGAAAGTTTATTACCAGCCCGCAGAAGTCGCCTGTGCTCGTCGATTCCCTCTCCCCTTACACCATTAGCGTCTGTGAAAGGTACGCTCTCGCAGGTGCCACGAATCCGCAGCCTGCTCTCGTCGAAAGTGCACCCGCACAGGTGGAATGGTCGCCGAGGATAGTCTCGATTCGAGATCGTCGATATCTCGCGGTGCATAGCGCACGGTGCAGGGTCCACGGTCTCGTAATCTATGGACCCAGAAAAACGAATCGAGTTATCGAATTTTTTACGTATATTCGTTTTTTCATCCACGAACCCTCTATATCTTGATAAGTCGTTCGACGTGACCGGAGGATTGCTACGTGATATTTTCGGAACGCGCGTACAAAACTGCTAAGGAAATTTACGAACGTGCTTCCAAGTATCCGATTAACCGTCTCAAGGTTCCAAGTATCATGTACTAAGTGCGTCTTTAAAGATTAGGAAAATTTGAGATTTTAAAGCGTAGAAGATAATTTTGGAAAGTCACGGCGTAACGACGTAATCGGAGAAAGGACAAGGGGACTAAACCTACTAGGTGGCAACCCGTAGGCGCCACCTTATCAACTTCATAAAATGTATCGCGTAACCTGACGACGACAGCGAAGGGAAAAGAAACCGATCTTTGCGGTTTTTTCACTCCAAAGATCCGCTGATAAGGTACTATCAGATGTATAAAAATTCCAGTTTCGTGGGCACGTTTTCACGCGAACCCCATGCATATTTCTTACGAGACGACGGACACATTGTTTCAAGAGATATGTACAAAAGCAAGAAAAAAAGGAATCGGATTTCTATGGTTTCCAAGAAAAATCTTTCGTTCTGGACCCTCATTTTTCTTCATCCTGGCTGTGTCGTACCGTTACCAATTATTATCGTCGATCGTGGAGAAATAAGCCTCGGTCGTTCCTTCGAACTGCCACGATTATCTCCGAGTCCGACCGACATAAACCACACCTTGCCTCAGAAAAGAGGATGAATAATCGGCGAGGAGAGCCGCGGTGCGGATAAAATCGCGTCTTTCGAGCGAACCGGCCTCCACCGGATGCCAACGAAACTGTCGTGCAAAGGGAACAGCCACTGAGTTCCCTCTCCTTTCAGATTTGAAAATTCAAATTTAAAAATTCAAATTTGGAAATTTGAAAATTTGAAAGTTCAAATTTAAAAATTCAAATTTAAGAATTCAAATTTGAAAATTTGAAAATTGGAAACTTCAAATTTGAAAATTCAAATTTGAAAATTTGAAAATTCAAATTTAAAAATTCAAATTTGAAAATTTGAAAATTCAAATTTAAAAATTCAAATTTGAAAATTTGAAAATTCAAATTTCAAAATTCGAATTTGAAAATTCAAATTTAAAAATTCAAATTTGAAAATTCAAATTTAAAAATTCAAATTTGAAGATTTGAAAATTCAAATTTAAAAATTCAAATTTGAAAATTTGAAAATTCAAATTTGAAAATTCAAATTTAAAAATTCAAATTTGAAAACTTGAAAATTCAAATTTAAAAATTCAAATTTGAAAATTTGAAAATTTGAAAATTCAAATTTAAAAATTCAAATTTGAAAATTTGAAAATTCAAATTTAAAAATTCAAATTTGAAAATTTGAAAATTCAAATTTAAAAATTCAAATTTGAAAATTTGAAAATTCAAATTTAAAAATTCAAATTTGAAAATTTGAAAATTCAAATTTAAAAATTCCAATTTGAAAATTTGAAAATTCAAATTTAAAAATTCAAATTTGAAAATTTGAAAATGCAAATTTAAAAATTCAAATTTAAAAATTCAAATTTGAAAATTCAAATTTAAAAATTCAAATTTGAAAATTTGAAAATTCAAATTTAAAAATTCCAATTTGAAAATTTGAAAATTCAAATTTAAAAATTCAAATTTGAAAATTTGAAAATGCAAATTTAAAAATTCAAATTTAAAAATTCAAATTTGAAAATTCAAATTTAAAAATTCAAATTTGAAAATTTGAAAATTCAAATTTAAAAATTCAAATTTGAAAATTTGAAAATTCAAATTTAAAAATTCAAATTTGAAAATTTGAAAATTCAAATTTAAAAATTCAAATTTGAAAATTTGAAAATTCAAATTTAAAAATTCAAATTTAAAAATTCAAATTTGAAGATTTGAAAATTCAAATTTAAAAATTCAAATTTGAAAATTTGAAAATTTAAAAATTCAAATTTGAAAATTTGAAAATTGGAAACTTCAAATTTGAAAATTCAAATTTGAAATTTTGAAAATTCAAATTTGAAAATTCGAATTTGAAAATTTGAAAATTTGAAAATTCAAATTTAAAAATTCAAATTTGAAAATTTGAAAATTCAAATTTAAAAATTCAAATTTGAAAATTCAAATTTAAAAATTCAAATTTGAAAATTTGAAAATTCAAATTTAAAAATTCAAATTTGAAAATTTTAAAATTTGAAAATTCAAATTTAAAAATTCAAATTTGAAAATTCAAATTTAAAAATTCAAATTTGAAAATTTGAAAATTTGAAAATTCAAATTTAAAATTTTGAAAATTTGAATTTCAAATTTAAAAATTCAAATTTAAATATTCAAATTTGAAAATTCAAATTTAAAAATTCAAATTTGAAAATTTAAAAATTCAAATTTGGAAATTCAAATTTGAAAATTCAAATTTAAAAATTCAGATTTGAAAATTTGAAAATTTGAAAATTCAAATTTAAAAATTCAAATTTGAAATTTTGAAAATTTGAAAATTCCAATTTAAAAATTCAAATTTGAAAATTTGAAAATTCAAATTTAAAAATTCAAATTTGAAAATTTGAAAATTTGAAAATTCAAATTTAAAAATTCAAATTTGAAAATTTGAAAATTCAAATTTAAAAATTCAAATTTGAAAATTTGAAAATTCAAATTTGAAAATTCAAATTTGAAAATTTTAAAATTTGAAAATTCAAATTTAAAAATTCAAATTTGAAAATTTGAAAATTCAAATTTAAAAATTCAAATTTGAAAATTTGAAAATTCAAATTTAAAAATTCCAATTTGAAAATTTGAAAATTCAAATTTAAAAATTCAAATTTGAAAATTTGAAAATGCAAATTTAAAAATTCAAATTTAAAAATTCAAATTTGAAAATTCAAATTTAAAAATTCAAATTTGAAAATTTGAAAATTCAAATTTAAAAATTCCAATTTGAAAATTTGAAAATTCAAATTTAAAAATTCAAATTTGAAAATTTGAAAATGCAAATTTAAAAATTCAAATTTAAAAATTCAAATTTGAAAATTCAAATTTAAAAATTCAAATTTGAAAATTTGAAAATTCAAATTTAAAAATTCAAATTTGAAAATTTGAAAATTCAAATTTAAAAATTCAAATTTGAAAATTTGAAAATTCAAATTTAAAAATTCAAATTTGAAAATTTGAAAATTCAAATTTAAAAATTCAAATTTAAAAATTCAAATTTGAAGATTTGAAAATTCAAATTTAAAAATTCAAATTTGAAAATTTGAAAATTTAAAAATTCAAATTTGAAAATTTGAAAATTGGATACTTCAAATTTGAAAATTCAAATTTGAAATTTTGAAAATTCAAATTTGAAAATTCGAATTTGAAAATTTGAAAATTTGAAAATTCAAATTTAAAAATTCAAATTTGAAAATTTGAAAATTCAAATTTAAAAATTCAAATTTGAAAATTCAAATTTAAAAATTCAAATTTGAAAATTTGAAAATTCAAATTTAAAAATTCAAATTTGAAAATTTTAAAATTTGAAAATTCAAATTTAAAAATTCAAATTTGAAAATTCAAATTTAAAAATTCAAATTTGAAAATTTGAAAATTTGAAAATTCAAATTTAAAATTTTGAAAATTTGAATTTCAAATTTAAAAATTCAAATTTAAATATTCAAATTTGAAAATTCAAATTTAAAAATTCAAATTTGAAAATTTAAAAATTCAAATTTGGAAATTCAAATTTGAAAATTCAAATTTAAAAATTCAGATTTGAAAATTTGAAAATTTGAAAATTCAAATTTAAAAATTCAAATTTGAAATTTTGAAAATTTGAAAATTCCAATTTAAAAATTCAAATTTGAAAATTTGAAAATTCAAATTTAAAAATTCAAATTTGAAAATTTGAAAATTTGAAAATTCAAATTTAAAAATTCAAATTTGAAAATTTGAAAATTCAAATTTAAAAATTCAAATTTGAAAATTTGAAAATTCAAATTTGAAAATTCAAATTTGAAAATTTTAAAATTTGAAAATTCAAATTTAAAAATTCAAATTTGAAAATTTGAAAATTCAAATTTAAAAATTCAAATTTGAAAATTTTAAAATTTGAAAATTCAAATTTAAAAATTCAAATTTGAAAATTCAAATTTAAAAATTCAAATTTGAAAATTTGAAAATTCAAATTTAAAAATTCAAATTTGAAAATTTGAAAATTCAAATTTAAAAATTCAAATTTGAAAATTTTAAAATTTGAAAATTCAAATTTAAAAATTCAAATTTGAAAATTTGAAAATTCAAATTTAAAAATTCAAATTTGAAAATTCAAATTTAAAAATTCAAATTTGAAAATTCAAATTTAAAAATTCAAATTTAAAAATTCAAATTTGAAAATTTGAAAATTTGAAAGTTCAAATTTGAAAATTCAAATTTAAAAATTCAAATTTGAAAATTTGAAAATTTGAAAATTCAAATTTAAAAATTCAAATTTGAATATTTGAAAATTCAAATTTAAAAATTCAAATTTGAAAATTTGAAAATTTGAAAATTCAAATTTGAAAATTTGAAAGTTCAAATTTGAAAATTCAAATTTAAAAATTCAAATTTGAAAATTTGAAAATTTGAAAATTCAAATTTAAAATTTTGAAAATTTGAATTTCAAATTTAAAAATTCAAATTTAAATATTCAAATTTGAAAATTCAAATTTAAAAATTCAAATTTGAAAATTTAAAAATTCAAATTTGGAAATTCAAATTTAAAAATTTAAATTTAAAAATTCAAATTTGAAATTTTGAAAATTTGAAAATTCAAATTTAAAAATTCAAATTTGAAAATTTGAAAATTCAAATTAAACAAATCAAATTTGAAAATTCAAATTTAAAAATTCAGATTTGAAAATTTGAAAATTTGAAAATTCAAATTTAAAAATTCAAATTTGAAATTTTGAAAATTTGAAAATTCCAATTTAAAAATTCATATTTGAAAATTTGAAAATTCAAATTAAACAAATCAAATTTGAAAATTCAAATTTAAAAATTCAGATTTGAAAATTTGAAAATTTGAAAATTCAAATTTAAAAATTCAAATTTGAAAATTTGAAAATTCAAATTTAAAAATTCAGATTTGAAAATTGGATAATTTGAAAATTCAAATCGCTCGATGCGTGATCGACATACAAAGACAGCCGTCGACGTTAAATCCAGCCTGTATGGGCCGCGACGGTTAATCGACAGAGTTTACGTTTGTCTCTATTGGCAGACACGTTCGAGTTTTCGATGGTCGGACGACGAGGGTGAAGCGAGATGCGACAGGAAGTTGGATGAACTCGTAGGTCGAAGGAAATTCTTGCAACGAGACACGCTAACCCGCATCCTGTTCTCGTGTCCACCGCACAATGGCCTCGCGTGAAAAACTTTCTGGCTGATCGTGAGACTTTAAATAAACTGGAATTTTTCGTCCAACGATATAGAAATCTATTTTATCGCGTGTACGCCAGACTCTCTCAAGGCAAGTCGATCGATTCCGCTTTTTGTACATTCTCTAATATCGTTACTCGGCTTTCCGATTAACGTCCAACTTCTCCGAACACGGATAATTTACTTTCACGGTACGCTCGTCGTGAGACGATACGATAAATAATAGCAAGTTTCAAGATGGATTTTGTAATATACTTAAAAAAAAAACTATATCTTTCCGCGTACGGTCGTTAAACGTTCTTGATTAATAAACGACGCGCTTTTCGCGTAAATTATCACCGAATAGTTAGACACGGTGGACACTCGTGTATCAAAGACACAGGCGAACGAGGGGCCACAAATTACCTCCATTAGCGTGGCAAATTTACGAGAAAGCGTGCCCTTGATTTTTCTTCCTCGAGCAGGTTCTAGACTGGACAACAGGCAGGCACGGGGAGGCAAGGGGAGAGAAAAGGCCACTCTGAATCGCCCACACGATGTACTTACTCACCTAGCGGAACCGCTGCCGGTGAATTGCGATGGAGAGATCCGACAGGGAAACAAAACCACGCGGTCTTTGCCACCGGTCAGTACACCGGTACGACCGCTGATTTTTACTCGCACGTCCTCGATTCGGACTTGCGTCGTTTGCGCTAGCAAACGTCCACCGCGCAAACACACGGAAGGAAGGTCCTATGGAAACGCGTTTGGTACCAGATTTCGTGGAACGCGACATTTTGTAAGTCGAATTTCGTATGGTACGCGTTTGGCCTCGATTTCGACGATAACGTCGTTAAACTCGCACGGTCTAGTTTAACTACGCTGGCGCGTGAATCGAGACTGGTCAAGGGTACGGATGACTTTCACTGATTCGGCATCGAAGGATGCTCGGAAGGTGAATCGAGGCCGTGTTTAAATCCCCCGCTGCTGCCCTACCTACAGGCCTCTCTTTCCTCGAAGATTCTGCTTGGTAATTCGCAAGGTGATTCCATCCGCGGCTTTCTCTCTCGTCTCAGTTTCCTCCTTTTGCACGAGAAAGGAATAACTTCCTCGAAAGATAACACCCACGTGATCTCGAACTTTGATCTCGATTGTTCCGCTACACGTGTTTCCAAGCAGTGACGTACGAAGCACTTGCAAGCTTTGAACTTTTACGATTTATATAAGGAATTATCATCTTCCAGCTTCGACCAGTCGACGTTCGAACTCGCAAACTTCCGCCAATTTCGATCGCGAGTCGAACTACGAAACCTGTAAGCTCGAAGCTTACGTCAACGACGACGACGCTTAAACACCTTGCAACTTTGGACGATCGCTATTTTGGAAATATCGTATGGAAAATAGGAGATAGAAGCCTAAGCGACGATCGAAGATCGTAAATTCCCCTACAAAGACAAAACCAATCGCAGACACGGAGGAAAGAACTGGTCGAACGGCAAGATAGAAAACAGTGACCAGCGTGGCGATAAGTCGTGCAGGGTGTAGGCCAGGAACGGTACGCGTCGAGTTGTATGTAGGTTAGAAGGTGGGTGGACCCTGCGACGTCTGTTTGTTCATTTTACGTGTAGCACGTAGCGCGTGTACGTGCTCGTAGAAGCGGATTGTGTTGGAGAAGGTATCAACAGGCGGACAGGCAGCGTGTTCGAACCGTGTCTCGTGGCTCGGATAGCGTTCTCTCTAGCGTCGGCACGATCGTAACGGCGTGTTCTCGACGATCGAAGCCTGGCGATTAATTGAACTGAATCATCGATCTATACCGGCTGCCAGCCGATACGCTTTGCCCGGTCGATACGCTGTTGGTTAGATCGATGATGCCTCGCATTACAGTTAACGTAATAAGCCCACGCCACTGCCACATAATCGCAGCTAATAGAATTTCGAAGAGATCGTGACTCGCCAACTGCGTTAAACGCTTTCGCCAATTTCCATTCACGTGTTAATTCTGGGTTAAAATTGGAGAAATTTTTCAGCAAAGTTTCTCGAGTTTCACCGTTGTTTTTGGAACAACGTGTATTGAAATATTCATCGTACGAAGGATCACATAGGAACGGCGTAACAAATCGTGGTCCCTTGATTTACTAATTTCGATACTAATTCGTAGCAAAGACGAGTGCTTTAACTGTGACATTTTCTTGCAAAAGCGAACAAGCCTGTAGGTTTGAATCTTCTAAATCTTCCAAGTCTTGTCGAAAGATGCGACTAACGTTGCGACGATATTCGGAAAGAAACTTTCGTCGAATACAATTATCGTAGTCCTACATCCATCGACGACCTTTCGTCCCTCTCCTAAGAAATTAATTCGAGCGCGTGCGTTACGGCCTCGAAAGGAACGCGGAGTATCGAGAAGTCAATCTCGCAAAAAGCCGATGATATGATTAAACTGGGAAGGAAAAACGCGGCTGGAAAGGCCCGCGCTAATGATACCGCCCGAAGGAGTTCGACCATTCGATCGAACCTTCAGGTTACTTCGACTTGACCGTGTCGCGCGAATACATACATAAGGTATGTACTGTGGCGAGTTGCATATGCAAGTTGCGCGACACGATGAATGAAAAAGCTGCGCTGGTCGTTGATCCTGGCGCGAGCAACCAGCAAGCAACAGATACACACGATGCCAAGCAACTGGCCGCTTCTCGTTATACCGTGGCATTGTGATCGTTTTAATGGGGCGTCGTTAGGCAACGCGAATGAGCCAGCGGATAAAAAGCATCTGGATAGAGCTCAGCGTAATTTCAACGACCGTATACACCTCGGTTCGGTTTACGACGGGTGATCGTCTGTTCGCCAACGTCATTAATTCTATCGGTAATTGACCAGCAGAGTTATGTGATAATTTGCCGGGAGAGTTAACTGGAAAATTTTTGCCCAATTTTTTCATATTTCTTCTCTATATTCTTCCCTTCTATATCTATGTATCTTTTTTCCTTTTTCTTTCGTCCGACGAACGTATATAGACAGTGATTCACGAAGCTATTTGAACATTTACCGTGGAAAATTTTTACGAATACGTTATGCGTGTAAAACATTTTGAGATTTCAGTAGCGTCGTTACGATCGTATCGATAAAATTTGAAAGAAATTCGAGAATGTACCGTATGGAAGCTACCGTAGAAGCAATTGTCCGATTAACGAGATCAGTTTGATCTTTAACCGATCGAAACGATCGAGATTGCAACTTCTTGTCAAACGGATAGCCGTTATCAAAGACGGTGCAGCGTGCACAGCAACGTTCTGTCGTCGCTGCCTATAGCTTCTCACAGATGAGAAGCGAGGCGGTCACCTCCCTCGTGGAATGCGCGGTCAGTACCCCTTCTCGCTGTTAAACGCACACGCGTAAACCTGCGTACACGCGCGCACCATCGTGCAGCTCCTCTGCTTCCGTACATCATCGTTGCTAGCTGTTGGCTCGCGCGAATCGCCATAGAAATTTCAACGAACAGTTTATTCGATCCTAAGTACTTGTCTCCGTGTATTCTATGGATCTCGGCGGTGCTTTAGGTATAATGGTATACGAGGAGAGTCAGAGATTAGGTAATTCGAAGACAGATTAATCTGAATCTAGTAATAGCGTGTTTCCCGAGATACATATTAGAATGGCAAGTTTACGACCAGGAAGTTGCAGCTGCCCTCCAAACGAGTACTATCGACTACTTGGCTGCTTTAAATCCTCTCGATTTCCCCATTCGTTCCACGCAAACGGAACTCGTACGAAACGATACGCGCGATCATTTGCGTACGCCTAATGGGATAATTACGCGCGTAGATTGTTCGTACTCGAGACACGATCCAGGACGAACCACTATTAGACCGCCTGTGCTCCATTTTAGCTTCGTTCTGTTCGTTCGATTACTCTGCCAGAGATATCTCTGATGGATACACGAAAGATATACAACTCGTGCAAAAGCGTCAGCGTATTTTGACAAGTGTTTCTCACGAACGAAACTTTCTAAATTCGCCACTGTCTTCGGTCTTGTTCACTTTGCACTCTTCATTCGTCGACGCTTTCGAAAATAACAAGAATCCGAATTTGAGAATCGTGCAAACTGCTCTTCCGT